>NC_064623.1:6324939-6441662 GCF_023898315.1 Schistocerca nitens
TCAAAAATTTTGGGTGGTAAAAAAGCTTAAAGGAAAGACAGTATATACTTCAAAGCAGCTGTCGTATAAAATCAGGACCATATGGAGAAGAGCATGCCAGAAAGGTGCGAGGCTATAATCCATAATGGCGGCGATTGGATTAACTATTATTGCAATTAGTAATAACATGTATTTTCAGCTAAACACACATTTATAATAGTCTCTTTTATTTCATACAGATAAGACGTGTACTTTCCTGTGGAACTGATGGCACAGATTTGACACGAATACAGATCTAGTTCGTGTGCTTAGATGATGATGACGACGATGATTGGATAGTGGGGCGTTCAACTGCGCGGTTATCAGCGCCCGTACGAGTTCCGAACCTTTGCTCAGTCCAGTATCTCCACTTTCATGAATGATGATGAAATGATGGCAACACAAACACCCAGTCATCTCGAGGAAGGTGAAAATGCCTGACTCCGCCGGGATTTGCGTTGCGTTGAGGCCAGACCAATTGCAGTAGATCACGACTGAAGAAACATAAACAGGGTTCTTCTCAGGCTCTGCAACCAACGTCTGTAGGTGACACGTCACATCGCTGGAACAGCTTCTGCTAAAGACAAAATGCCCAGTGACCCCCGGCAGACACGCTGTCCTTTCGTATCGGTTACGCCCCTAAGAGGCGGCAGGACACAGGTGCTTTGAGGCATTTCTGTGCAGTGTGTGCTGACTGTCGTTCAGCCGTCTACTGTGTGAAAGGTGCTGAGCAAAGCAGAACTGAATAAGCGGGTTGGATCCTGAAAAACCTTCTGTTCGCTTCGAGACACTGGGTTTCGTTGTTGAAAATTACTGGGTAGCTAGGATGCAGCCCACGTTACGTAGACCATGTTAGTTGGGTAAAATTTCGTCGTTGCAGGATCGGCGAATACAAAGGAAGGCCTAAAGACACTAGGAAGTGTAAAGGAACATACCACCTCCAAAACAAAGTTGTTGCCCATGGCGTGGTTTATGATACCTACACGTTTGTTACGAAAACTTACATATGTATTTATTTATATATAAGTGTAGCTGATCGATTGTTTTGTCATATTTACATGCGATATTTACGTGCGAATTTTTCAGAAATGACATAGCTATAAGCACGTGCGCCCATTATCTTTAAAAAAAGGGGATGACAGTCATTTAAGATTGTTACGACAGTGTTGGTGCTGGGGCGAAGTTATTTAGGCTAATGAGAGAAAATATAAAACTGATGGTCACCCTGTTATTGCAAAACAGCTGTTAACAAATTAGTCTACTACACGCGCACGCAAAATCCGCAATCCACTGTCTGGTGGGTGGCGGAGGTTACTTTGTGCCATTAGTAGCCGTCTCCCTTCCTGTTCTACTCGCAAATAGAGCGAATGAAAAACGACTGCCTATACACCACGGTACGAGCCATAATTTCTCGTGTCTCATCTTTTTTGCAGTCCTTAAGCGAGATGTACTTTGGGGGGAGCAGAATCGTTGCGCTCTCAGCTTCAGATGCCGGTTCTCTAAATTTACTCAGGAGTGTTCCGCAGAAAGAACGTCGCCTTCACTCAGGTGAGTCGCATTTGAGTTCACAAAGCATTTCCGTAACGCTCGTATATTGATTGAACCTAACAGTAAGAAATCTAGCAGACTACGTCTGACTTAATGTGAAGTATTCCTTTAATCCGACCAGGTGGGACACACACTACCCACCCCCCCACCCCCCTGCGGGTTCGGGGATAAGAATAGGCCCGTGGTATTCCTGCCTGTCGTAAGAGGCGACTAAAGGGAGTTTCAACTGTTTCGGCCTTTCATGTGTTCGTCCCCATTAGGGTTTGACATCCATTCTTCCAAATTACACAGAAGTAAGAGCCTTTTGGGGAAGGACACCTTATGTGGTGCACCATAAGTCCTCTGTGCCCTACGACCTTGGCGGTCTTCATCGTCTTGGCGTCGTAACTGCTCCCATCATCCATCATTTTGGGCATATACACCTGGTGGGTTGCGTAAGTTACACCCAAGATAATTATGGACTTCCCATGGCACCCAACATCCAGCACGGTAGCCAGCCCGTTGTGGTGGGGTCGTCATGTACCCTCTAGGTTGTAGCCCCCTGACAACACAGGGATCGTATTGCCGATGCCTGAGCTGCCACCTCCCCACGTAAGCCTTTGCTGTGGCTGGGTGGCGCCCGTGGGGAGAGCCCCTGGTCGGAGTGGGTGGCATCGGGGCGGATGATCCGCACTGAAGCGGATGAAGTCTCAATCCGGTGGTCGAATAACCACCAACGTCTCTAAGCGCGGTAAAGTAGACTTTAACGCTGTGGCATATAACCCCAAATCGTCCCCTTCCCTAGCCACGCCCTGGGAGGGACGTAGGGCTGCGGACAGACATGAGCCGTATTCACCGCGATACCTTGTGTGCAGCAGAACTGATGGGGATTCATTTTTGGGGACTAAGCCTCTCTTCTTTGTGACCCATCTTGAAGATAAGTTTGGGGAAGTGGCGTCTCTTTCCAAAATGCGGAGTGAGGCCATTCTGATACAACCAGCTTCATCTGCACAGTCAAGGGCGTTACTCGCCTGTGAGAAGCTCGGTGACATACCTGTTAACATCACTCCCCATAAGTCACTATATTTGGTCCAGGGGATTATCTTTCATAAAGATCTTCTGCTACAGTCTGATGACGAGCTAGGGGAGAACCTGGCACGACGAGGTGTACACTTTGTTCGTCGTGTCTTTAGGGGACCCAAGGATAATAGGATCGCTACCGGTGCTTTCATCCTGGCCTTTGAGGGCGACTGCTTGCCTGAGAAGGTCAAGGTCATGATCTACCGGTGCGATGTCAAGCACTATGTCCCGCCCCCTATGCGATGCTTCCAGTGCTGGATGTTCGGACACATGTCCTCCAGATGCACTGCCAGCCCCACGTGTCGAGATTGTCGATGACCTTCGCATCCCAATGCTCCATGTGCTCCGCCTCCCACCTGCGTTAACTGTGGGGAGCATAATTCTCCCTGCTCGCCAGACTGTGCAGTCTACCAACGAGAGCGGAAGATACAAGAAATTAAGACCCTGGACCGTTTTTCTTACCAAGAGGCAAGGAAGAAACTAGAACGGCTCAACCCCACACCTATGTTGAGGAGTTACCCTGCTGTAACACTGCCGCCACCAGTTCCTGCAAACACTCCTTTCTCAGTTGGCCCACAGAACAGTCAAGTTACTCCTGCCCCACCACTGGTAGGGGCCACTCTATCTTCCACTACTCCCAAAACACCCAGTTTGGGAGCAGTGCGCCCCGAACAACCGGGGCCGTCAGTCCCCACCTCTCAGCCGGACAGGCGACAGCCCTCTCCGGCTGCTCAGCCGGAGACGCAACAGCCTCCTCCGGCCTCACTTGTTCGGAAGGGGTCCCTTGGAGAGTCCTTCCAAGGACTTCCCCAGTGTCTCACAAGACACTAGCCAGTGGCTGAAGAAGCCACCAGCTGCTGGTCGAAGGGCTTCACGCTCTTCCTCTGTTCCTGATAATGCGTCAGGAAAGCCCTCCCAGCATGCAAACCCTCCTCCCAAAGACAAGAGAGAGAGAAGAGGAAGCTCTCTAAGAAGAATAAGGACCCAGTGGTTCCAGCACCAATGCTTCCTGTCAGCTCAACGTCTGAGAATGAGGTCGAGCTCTTTGTGTCCCCTGATGACCTGGATCTCGCCGTCTGCTCAGAAACAATGGACGTTGCGACGTCCGTCACTCAGTCGGTGGCAGCATGTGACCCGCGAAGTAATTTGACTTTTCAGCGCCTTCATGCCCCTCCAGGACAAGCTTTGTACAGTCCTCCAGTGGAATTGTGGCGGTTACTTTTGCCATCTACCTGAGATACATCAGCTTCTAAGCATGACACCTGCTTTATGCATTGCCCTCCAGGAAACCTGGTTCCTGGCAATGCGGACCCCTGTCCTTCGTGGATACAGGGGTTATTACTGCAACCGTAGCACTTACAATAGTGTGTCAGGTGGAGCCTGCGTGTATGTCCTTACCTCTGTATATAGTGCTCCTGTGCCCCTTAAAACATCAGTGGAAGCTGTAGCTGTCCGCGTAAGGACTACCCAGGACATAACCATCTGCAGTGTCTATCTCCCTCCAGGAGGTACGGTCCCCCTGACCGAATTAGCTGCACTTGTCACCCAACTTCACACGCCTTTTCTTCTCCTGGGGATTTTAACGCCCACAATCCCCTGTGCAGTGGAACGAAGATTACTGGCCGAGGCAGAGATGTCGAGAATCTCATCTCCCAACTCGACCTCTCCCTCTTAAACACTGGCGCCGCCACACACTTCACTGTGGCGCATGGCACGTTCTCGGCCATAGATCTGTCGTTGTGCAGCCCAGGGCTTGTACCATAGGTCCACTGGAGAGTCCATGACGACTTGTAGTGACCATTTTCCCATCTTCCTTTCACTACCCCAGCGTCGCTCCCATGAACGCTTGCCCAGATGGGCATTTAGCAAGGCAAACTGGGAAATGTTCTCCTCTGCTGCCACTGTTGAATGTCTCCCCCACGGTACCATCGATGTGACGGTTGAGACACTGACTGCAGCGATTGTTTCCGCTGTGGAACGTACCATTCCTTGTTCGTTAGGGTGCCCCCGGCGAAAGTCAGTGCCTTGGTGGTCTCCGGAGGTCGCTGAAGCCATTAAAGAACGTCGGCGGGCTCTTCAGTGACATAAGCGGCATCCGTCTTTGGAGAACCTAATTTTATTCAAACGTCTCCGTGGTCAGGTCCGGCGGCTCATCAAAAGGGGGAAACAGGAGTACTGGGAGAGGTATATTTCCACCATTGGTTCCCGTACTTCACCCTCCCAGGTGTGGATGAAGATTCGGCGCATCTTTGGATTGCAGCACTCTACAGGTGTCCCAGGGCTTACCATCAACGGGGCGGTATCCACCGATGCCGATGCAATCGCCGAGCATTTCGCTCAGCACTTTGTTCGGGCCTCTGCGTCGGGGAATTACCCGCCTGCGTTTTGCGCGCTAAAACGCCGGGAGGAAGGCAAACGGCTTTCTTCTGCTTCTCGCCACCCTGAGGCGTATAACGCCCCATTTAGTTCGTGGGAGCTCCAAAGCGCCCTGGCGCAGTGCCCCGATACGGCCTCTGGCCCAGATGGCATCCACAATCGGATGCTCAAACACCTGTCCCCGGACTGTCAGCGATGTGTTCTTGCCATCTTCAACTGCATATGGGGCGATGGTGTCTTTCCGTCGCAGTGGCGAGAAAGTACCATCATTCCGGTGCTGAAGCGTGGTAAGGACCCGCTTAATATGGATAGCTATCGGCCCATCAGCTTAACAAACACTCTGTGCAAGCTACTGGAACGTATAGTGAGTCGACGGCTGTGTTGGCTGCTCGAGTCTCGGGGTCTTCTGGCTCCGTGCCAGAACGGCTTCCGTCAGGACCAATCCACCGCCGATACTTTGGTCTTCCTTGAGCCTACAATCCGCACTGCTTTTTCCAGGCGCCAACACCTCGTCTCGGTCTTTTCCGACCTCTCCAGAGCCTATGACATGACGTGGTGGCACCATATTCTCGCCATGTTGCACGGGTGGGGTCTCCGGGGCGCTCTACCCATTTTTATTCAGAATTTTTTATCTGTTAGGAAATTCCGCGTGTTACTTGGCACATCCCATAGTTCACTTCATGTCCAGGAGAACGGCGTTCCACAGGGCTCTGTATTGAGCGTGCCACTTTTCCTTGTGGCCATTAATGGCCTTGCAGCAGCAGTAGGGCCGTCTGTCTCACCCACGTTATATGCTGACTATTTCTGCATCTTTTTCAGCTCCTCCACCATTAGTGTTGCAGAATGTAGGTTGCAGGGAGCCATAAATGCGCAGGCGTGGGCCCTAGCCTGTGGGTTTCACTTTTCTCCTGCGAAGACCTGTGTAATGCGCTTTCGTCGGTGTCGAACTGTCCATCCCCACCCTGAGCTCTACCTTCAGGATGCCATGCTCAGGGTTGTTGACACTTACCGTTTCCTGGGATTGCTGTTCAATGCCCGGCTTACTTGGCTTCCACATATTTGTCAGCTCAAGCGTCAGTGCTGGCAGCATCTGAATGCCCTCCGCTGCCTCAGCAACACAACTTGGGGTGCAGATCGTGATACGCTGCTGCGGCTCTACAAAGCCCTCGTGCTGTCCAGACTGGATTATGGGAGTGTGGCGTATGGCTCAGCGTCGCCCTCAGCATTGCAACTGCTGGAGCCCGTTCACCACTGTGGGGTTCGACGGGCGACAGGAGCATTCCGCACCGGCCCTGCTGAGGCTGGGGTTCCTCCACTTCGCGTCCAGCGTCAAATCCTCTTAGCCAACTATGCTGCCCATGTCCGTTGTTCATCCCGTCACCCTAACTACCGCCTCCTTTTCGCTAATGCGGCAGTCCATATCCCACACCGGCGGCCGCGATCAGGCTATACAATTGGGATCCGTGTTTGGTCACTCCTTAGTGAACTCGAGTCTTTGCATCTTCCCTCTGCTTTTCAGGTCCACCCACATACACCACCTTGGTGTATTCGTCGGCCGCAGCTTCGGCTGGACCTCTCACGATGGCGAAAAGATTCAGTTCCTCCTGCAGTCTTGCACCGCCAATTTCTTGCTCTCCTCGACGCATCCCGTGACTCGGAGGTTATCTATACAGATGGCTCGATGGTTGATGGCCGTGTAGGGTACGCTTATGCTCATGCGGACTATGTAGACCAGCGCTCCTTGCCGGAAGGCTGCAGTGTTTACACTGCAGAGCTAACAGCCATTTTTCGTGCCCTTGAGCGTATTCGTACCAGCACTGGCGAGTCCTTCGTCATTTGCAGTGACTCTCTCAGTAGTCTACAGGCTCTTGACCAGTGCTACCCACGCCATCCCATTGTTGTTGCCATCCAGGAGTCCGTTCATGTTCTTGAAGAGCGTGGACGTTCGGTGGTGTTCATATGGACCCCGGGACACGTTGGGATAGCGGGAAACGAACTCGCCGACAAGTTAGCCAAAGAGGCTACCCGCAAACTGACGTTGGAGATCCGCCTCCCGGCAACTGATCTCCGACCGGTGTTGCGCCGTCAGATCTTTGGGATGTGGGCAGAGGAATGGCGCACTCTGTCTGTACCCAACAGGCTGCGGCGAGTAAAGGAGACCACGACTGTGTGGGGTTCCTCCATGCAAGCCTCTCGCAGGGATTCTGTTGTTCTCTGTAGGCTCCGCATTGGTCACTCTTCGCTGACGCATGGCCATCTGCTGCGTCGAGAGGACCCCCCTCATTGTCGCTGTGGTGCAAACATGACGGTGGCCCATATGCTGTTGGAATATCCTATTTTAACCGCCCTCGGGCGAACTTTTAATCTCCATGGTGATTTATCATCTCTTTTAGGTGACAATGTCTCTATGGCAGATCGGGTTTTAAGTTTTATTCGCGCAAGCGGCTTTTATAGATCCATATAATTTTGTTGCATCACCCTCTTTTGTGCTGTACCTTTTACTTAGTTTTGTGTTGTCATTCGGCTCCACCCTAATCTTTCACGCTGGAGGTTTTAACGTGTTGCAGAGTGGCTGGCTCATCCTTTTATTTTCGTGATCAGACAACCACGATCCTCTGCTGTAGAGTTAAGATGCGCGCCATTTATGTTGGCGGCCGAGTTTAGGTTCGTTCTGCACATCTGACGTCAAAAAATACAGTCAGCCAATGAACAGAGAACGACGTTGCCAGATCTCGACTGCAGAGCAGAGCACGGACGAGTGTCTTCAGTTTTCGAAACGTTCAGTGATAAATAAAGTAATAGAACAAAAGCAATGTCTTGATAACAGACTTTGTTCTATAGAAAGTTTGGAAAAACCATTCATTATACCAATTGCTTCATATTCTATTAATTAATTAAACCAAACAAGCAATAAGACTCCTAATTCAGGCGATAGCAAGGAAAGGTGTTTGTATCAATTTCACGAACCGCTTTTTCGCAATAAAGAACAGCGGTAATTGTTTATTTCTTATTGTACTTCGACGAAGTGCGAGTAATTCATAGGCATACCAACAGTGTTTGTCAGAATTCTGCGTGAGCTGTTAGTCCTTCTGGAAGTATATTGCAGGAAGAGCTGCGCTAGCGTAACGGTTAGGGCGTTGGGTAAGTAAGCGAATGGTAAAGAGTTCAAACCTTGTGCGATGCTAAATATTTCCTTCATTTAAAAACAATATCGAAGTGTCTTACTTCACGAATTTTATGCAATTTTTTGAAATTTCTAGTGCTTTGTCTCTTCGCTGCTGCAGTCACGTGCTCCCCGCATTCCGCGCTGTGCGCGATTTTGTCATCACTGCACTGCCCGCCTGTGCAGACACATGGTGTTCCAACTGCTTTGACACACTTATCATTCGATTTCACAAAAACTATTTGGCCCAAAAACTAGATTTTTACGCATATTCTTGACTGATACCTTCCCCCCATAAATGACTTAATTCTGTTTCGATGTTTAACCCCGTTATTGTGCAGCATTAAATGTAGTAAACCATTGCACGAAATTTTGAAGAGATTCAGAGGTAAAAGTCCATGGCGTATACTTTCCGTATGGTCGATTTTAGTTGCCACAATGTTGAGAATGAAATGTGGACAAGGTACTTAAATGTCAAATAAAATTTACTGTATAACAATATCTCATTTAATTTATGTACCACATAGGTGTCGTATGTAATATTGAGAAATATTCCGTCTTTCGCGACTTTAATAAAAGTTTTATTTACACCGGGCGCGTTTGGCTTTATTTTAAAGCACTTCAATCAATGAAAGGTATGGTACATACACAATGGTACTCATGTTCTCTTTCTTGTTTTTGTTCCACAGTCGCAGTTTTACCAATGGTACTGAAATATATTCCTCTTCTGCAACTGTAATAAGCAACTTATTTAGACCAGACGCGTTTCTCTCTTTTGAAGCATCTTCAGTGGACAGTATTTTGTCTCCTCCATTGCCAGGTCACCTTTCGTAGTTTTGTGCTGCGGTAACACAATATTCAACGTTTGTGTCGGCTGTTCAGTTTTAGCAAATAAATGCTGTTTGTGTGTGCCACACACAAAAATTACATTTGACATAGCTCTGAGCACTTCACTGATAGACGGTATATTCAAGTCCTAATGTTTAAGTCCACAGTTTTGTTTAATGTATTTTGTCTACTTCCTTTTGATTGATTGAAGTGCTTTAAAATAAAGCCAAACGTGCCTGGTGTAAATAACTTTTGTTACAGTCGCGAAAGACGGAATATTTCTCAATATTACATACGACACCGATGTGGTACTTAAATCAAATGAGATATTGTTATACAGTAAATTTTATATGAAATTTAGGTATCTTGTCCACATTTCATTTTCAATATGGCAACTAAAATCGACCATACGGAAAGTATACGCATGGACTTTTACCTCTGCAAACACTTAGAAATTTCGTGCAATGGTTTACTACATTTAATGCTGCATAATAACTGCGTTGAACATCGAAACAAAATTAAGTCATTTATGGGGGAAGGTATCAGTCAGGAGGATGTGTAAAAATCAAATTTTTGGGCCAAATAGTTTTTGTGGAATCGAATGATAAGTGTGTCAAAGCAGTCGGAACACCATGTGGCTGCACAGGCGGGCAGTGCAGTGACAAAATCGCGCACAGCGCGGAATGCGGGGAGCACGTCTCTGCAGCAGCGTAAGGGTTAATGCGGCCGTGGTGGCTTTACTTCATAAACTGCGCGCTCCCCCCTAAACGTAAGTTTGCGAACTATATGCTATACTATGGCGCTGCTTCTCTTGGCGCGTGCAACTGGCAATGCAGCAATCTCCCTTGTCTGGGCGGGCATGCGCGAGACGCCAAGATAAGAGTTCAACCATAATTCTTTCTGCCTTCTCTGTTTTTGTTGCTGGGCTCCGTTTTCCATGTTTCTTTATTATTGACCTTGGGGCTTTTCTTCCCCTGGAATTTTTCTTTTGTGCTTCGAATGACTAATGGATGGTTTCACTGTGCTCTGTATGTTTATGAAACAAGGGACCGATGACCTATGCAGTTTGGTCCCTTTAATCTTTAAACCAACCAACCACAACTGTTCTAGACGCCATCCCCGCCACAGATTAACCACACTTATCTGAAACTCTCCAAATGAACTGAATTCAAGCATTCGCCTTCCCTCCCAATCTCTACATGCTCGTTTCATTTCGTACCGCTTTGCAACGTTACGCTCAGATATTTGATCGACGGGCTGGTCTCAAACAGGACGCTACCAATGCAGTATATGAACGTTATGAGATTCCATTTGATATTCATCTGCATTTACAGCCAGATATCACTCATCAAACTAACTTCGACGTCCTCTATCCTTCTACCGTCATTGAACGATGACGCCTCCCCTCAACACCACGGCGTCATCAGCAGACAGCCGCTTCCCCTGTCGGTCAGATCATTTGTGTGTGTGTGTGTGTGTGTGTGTGTGTGTGTGTGTGTGTGTGTGTGTGTGTGTGTGTGTGTGTGTGTGTAGAATAACAGCGGTCCTGTCACACTCCAGGGGCATTCCTGAAACCTTGTCTGGAGAACACCCGCCATCAAGATCAACGCAATAGGTTGTTACATAAGAACCTATTGAGTATGCTCGTGCCTTCATTAAGTCTGCAGTGGCCCACTGTGCCAAACGCTTTTCGGAATTCTAGGAATATGGAACCTGCCTGTTGCTCTTTGGTACACAGGATGTCACGAGACTCGAGGGAAAGGTCATTCGGGCAGCACCAGTGATTTTACTGCTTCACCATCTCAGCTAATGTGTTCGGGTGAGAGATGGATTACCTGGGTATCGAATGTACAGAAATACGGTAGACGAAATAAAAGTGGTAGTTTTAAGAACATTGAAACTGTGGGGAAGACAGCCACAAAAGTAAGGAATTGGATGTTGGGCGAAACGTGTTCTGGATTCGGCTGGAGATCGTCTGAGGATTAGACAGGCTGGCTGGACATGCAGTGGATTAGCTGGAGCTGGTTTGGCTGTCTGGCGAGAACTGTCGAGGAAAAGGAAATGTCTATTAGTTCCTCAGAAACAATTTTTTTTTCTGGAATCTAACTGTATTAGCAGTCTGAACAAATAAATCTACAAAAGTGATATTGTGTAAAAACGACAAATATCAAATTATCGGCATCTAAAAGCAATTATGCCTCCTGAACTCTATACACGAATGAAACTGGGAGGAGTCCTAACAAGAGCTACAACAAAGAAACGAAGGTGTTACGGAAGTACCCTCTGACATCGTTTACGGTCGGGGTGAAAAATGCGAATGGAATCTTAGGAGTCGCCAAAAATGTGTGGAAGGACGTTATAAAGTTTATGCTCCTGTCTCTACTCAAAGATTGGGTGGGAAGGCCCATGTTAATAAGTTGAATTCTGCCAGGCGTCGACAAACTGTACGCAAATGTACTCTCCAAAAGTGTGCTGGGAAAAGTTACGAACATGACGTGAAAATAGTTGTAATGACTGCTCCAATGGAAGCCTGTGGGGACTTTAACCAGATAAAATCGTAGACGAATAAGTAATTGAATGGCGACTTGCGGCAGTTTTAATATCCTTGGCGTGTCTGACATTGGGGTCGAGGGGAAAAAACAGTCTCACAAGAAACTGACTTAGAATCGCGGAATGACTAGAGGGAGTCGTAAGTTTAACGGAAATTAAAAAATGGTTCAAATGGATCTGAGCACAATGGGACTTAACTTCTGAGGTCATCAGTCCCCCAGAACTTAGAACTACTTAAACCTAACTAACCTAAGGACATCACACACATCCATTCCCGAGGCAGGATTCGAACCTGCGACCGTAGCGGTCGCACGGTTCCAGACTGAAGCACCTAGAACCGCTCGTCCACTCCGGCCGGCCTTAACAGAAGTGACGTCCTTAGTGCGTCAGGTCAGGAGGCTGTGCGGCAGCTCTCGGCATCGGAGTCGGGTGCTGGAGGTTCCGGATCCAGTCTTGATCTCGATCTCGCAACTCGGCTCTCACATCTCCATCTGATTTTCAATCGAATGTGAGGCGACAGGAAACGCCCACATAGGCACGTTTTCTCTCTCAGTAATTGACTGGCTCGGCTCCGAATCTTCAAAGTGCCGACCAATGAAACTGCTCCTTACAAAAAACACATCTCCTTCCCTTGACTGGTTAACCAACAGCTTTTGTTCTACCATACTCTTGACTTTTCTCTCTCTCTCACCGAGCGAGGTGGCGCAGTGGTTAGCACACTGGACTCGCATTCGGCAGGACGACGGTTCAATCCCGTCTCCGGCCATCGTGATTTAGGTTTTCCGTGATTTCCATAAATCGTTTCAGGTAAATGCCGGGATGGTTCCTTTGAAAGGGCACGGCCGATTTCCTTCCACATCCTTCCCTAACCCGAGCTTGTGCTCCGTCTCTAATGACCCCGTTGTCGACGGGACGTTACGCACTACTCCTCCTCCTCTCTCTCTCTCTCTCTCTCTCTCTCTCTCTCTCTCTCTCTCTCTCTTTTTCTCTCTCTCTCTCTTTTTCTCTCTCTCTCTTTCTCTCTCTCTCTCTTTGTTTCTTTCTTTGAACAATTACATGCTCCATCTCATCACCACTCAGTGTCTCTTTCTAACTTAGAATTTGTCCAGTTGGCCAATAGCGACAGGTTTCACATCAAACAAACGTTCTTCTCCAGAGTCGGAGAGTTCAGCATTCTCGCGCCATTTCGTAGGCCGAGGACCGAGTGTCTCCTACCCGCCACTGAGGTGTTCCCTTAGCTTCTGTAGTTTTCTCGGGAAACGGCCTGCTTTCGAGATCTCCTACGAAGGTGCATTCGATTTAAAGCGGGCGAGTTCTCACTCCGTTTCCTGGTCAGAGAAAGTTTTCGCCAGGTGTTTGTCTACGGGAGATGACACTTGTTCCCGCACAGTGGCTCGACTTCGTGGAGCAGCTCTGCGAGTCAGTAGCCTCTGACCGCCCCAGGCTTCGTTGTATTGTGTCGTTTTTGCGTATTTTCAGATAAATTATTTGTTACAGATGTCTTAAAACTCTGAGGGTTTTTAAATTCTGTTCTGCTGAATTCAGTAACCAGTCTCTTCCCAGGCCAATCTCTAGAATAATGTCGTGTAAATAATTTCCCTTACTTAGTTTTGAAAATGATGAGTGCCAGCTTGTTGGTAAACGTGTATTTTGTTTTATTGCATTTTGCAGCGCATTACCACTACCTGTTCAACAAACGGAACAGTTCACAGCTGTTGCATACATACATCTATACAAAACAGAATTTTTCAGTCACATCCGGCAAAATTTAGTTCTGCTGTGCGCAGTAATAATATAGACGCCAGATCTTAGCTGTAATGACATTTCGCTCATCATACTAGAGCCACGTAAGAATCCAGAAAGCCCATGTTTTGATTTTACCATCTACGATTGAGGATACTCTTGCCTCATCGAAGTGTCTGGTTTCGCTTCCCCTGGCGGAACTGGGAGATAGAAGAGAGCTTATTGTTGCATTCTGTCCCAGCAGATCAGGCGAACCTGCAGACAGTTGGTGACAGCGGCCGGGAGATGGAGGTAGAGGTGCACGCTTTGCTGACTTGTCGACCAAGTTCCACGCACATGCGACGGAGTACGCTTTGCACTGTGCACTCTACACCTCTTCTCTCTGGACAAGTGCCATCCTCGCCAAACTATTTGAGCATTCCTGGTTAACTACGTCTTACACAACCCATTACCACGAAAAATTATGGCCAAGGGAACAGAGCCACACAGACGTGCTCCAACAGGCCGTTGTACGTGACAAAGCGCCTACGTCGGTCCCAGGTTCCTAAACTTCAGGACGGTATTAGATAGTCCGACACCATCGTTTCGCGTACAAAATACGAGCTTTATGACTATCTGACAAGATTTGTGACTCGATCTTCCTTACTGACAGAACTGAACACGACATCCTTAATACAAAATAAACTAATATCGGAGATCATCCCAGTGGAGTGTTGTAGGGCCACAACTGTATTCAGTTTACGTCAACATCGTGGTGGATAACGTTGGAGGTTCTGTGACTTTGACTACGGACGATGCTCTTATCTATAGGGAGGCGAAAACTTCAGAAAGCCGTAGGGAAATGCAGGACGACCTGCAGAGGATCCAAGGTGGTTGTGTGGACTACCATTTGACCCTACACGTAAACAAGTGGAACGTGTTACATATAAAGAGGTGAAGAGCTGCACTGCAGTTGGTTTTCACTAATGACTACCAAATACGATAAACGGTAATATACAAAAACCGCGTACCATACAGTACCACTGTTATCGACCCTCGTATCATATAGGTTTTCATTTGTTTTGGTTAGTGTAGCTCAGTGTCGTTTAGACCGTTAGTGACACAGCACTTCGAATTCCTGCTGCCAATAAGCCAAGTACACCGTTCGAACGGGAGTGACTGCAATAATGGATAGTAACTGTGATCGCTGTGCACAGATGCGAGCTGATGTGGCGACCCTTCACTCACAGCTCCAGGGTGCGTTGGCTTCCGTCACACAGCTTGAGGCTGCTGCCAAGGGGCGTCACTGGGGGATCAGATGCGGCGATGCGAGTGACGTCGAGCACGTCCCACGTGTCCTCCCATAAGTCCACTACTGTGCCCACCCCGGAGTTTGACCGCTCACCTGTGGTCGACTGGGAGATCATTCCAAAGTCTGGTAGCCAGCGAAAACTTTCCGAGGGGCCATTCGTAAGTCCTCCCCGGTTCGTTTGATGAACAGGTATCGGGCATTAACTATGACTGACGATGTAAAACACAATAAGTTAGTTGTAGAAACGATCGGTGGTGTAGTTATAAATTGTCGTGACTGGAAAGAACCAGAGCTCCAAGCTCTAATAGAAAGCACTGAGGATCAAATAGTTACAGGTACAGAAAGCTGAAATGTTTTCAAAAGATCTAATGGTGTTCAGAAAGGATAGATTAAATACAGTTAGTGGTGGAGTATTTATTGCTGTCAGAAGTAGTTTGCCTTGTACTGAAATTGAAGTAGACAGCCCCTGCGAAATGGGTCGCCAACTCAGGTCGCATATGTACACAGCAATCACAGTTCCTATCCATTACTGCAGTCACTCCTGTTTGAAGCTCGTCAAAATATGTAACAAACGAATGATGTACTCGGCTTATTAGCAGCAGGAATTCGAAAGGCTCTCTCACTAACGGTCTAAGCGACACTAACCAAAACAAAGCCTATATGGGTAGAGGTTATACTTCACAATTGAACTAAACTACACTACTGGCCGTTAAAATTGCTACACCACGAAGAATACGTGCTACAGACGCGAAATTTAACCGTCAGGAAGATGATGCTGTGATATGCAAACGATTAGCTTTTCAGAGCATTCACACAAGGTTGGCGCCGGTGGCGACACCTGCAACGTGCTGACTTGCGGAAAGTTTCCAACCGATTTCTCATACACAAGCAAAAGTTGACCGGCGTTGCCTGGTGAAACGTCGTTGTGATGCCTCGTGTAAGGAGGAGAAATACGTACCATCACGTTTCCAACTTTTATAAAGGTCGGATTGTAACCTATCGTGATTGCGTTTTATAGTATCGCGACATTGCTGCTCTCGTTAGTCGAGATCCAATGACTGTTAGCAGAATACAGAATCGGTGGGTTCAGGAGGGTAACACGGAACGCCGTGTTGGATCCCAACGGCCTCGTATCACTAGCAGTCGAGATGACAGGCATCTTATCCGCATGGCTGTAACGGATCGTGCAGCCACGTCTCGATCACTGTGTCAACAGATGGGGACGTTTGCAAGACAACAACCATCTGTACGAACAGTTAGACGACGTTTGCAGTAGCATGAACTATCAGCTCGGAGGCCATGGCTGCGGTTACCCTTGAAGCTGCATCACAGCCAGGAGCGCCTGCGATGGTGTACTCAACGACGAACCTGGGTGCACGAATGGCAAAACGTCATTTTTTTCGGATGAATCCAGGTTCTGTTTACAGCATCATGATGGTCGCATCCTTGTTTGGCGATATCGCGGTGAACGCACATTGGAAGCGTGTGTTCGTCATTGCCGTACTAGCGTATCACCCGGCGTGATGGTATGGGGTGCCATTGGTTACACGTCTCGGTCACCTCTTGTTCGCACTGACGGCACTTTGAACAGTGGACGTTAAATTTCAGATGTGTTACGACCCGTGGCTCTACCCTTCATTCGATCCATGCGAAACCCTACATTTCAGCAGGATAATGCACGACCGCATATTGCAGGTCGTGTACGGGCCTTTCTGCATACAGAAAATGTTAGACTGCTGCCCTGGCCAGCACATTCTCCAGATCTCACACCAATTGAAAACGTCTGGTCAATAGGTGGCCGAGCAACTGGCTCGTCACAATACGCCAGTCACTACTCTTAATGAACTGTGTTATCGTGTTGAAGCTGCCAGGGCAGCTGTACCTGTACACGCCATCCAAGCTATGTTTGGCTCAATGCCCAGGCGTATCAAGGCCGTTATTACGGCCAGAGGTGGTTGTTCTGATTTTTCAGGATCTATGCACCCAAATTGCGTGAAAATGTAATCACATGTCAGTTCTGGTACAATATATTTGTCCAATGAATACCCGTTTATCATCTGCATTTCTTCTTGGTGTAGGAATTTTAATGGCCAGTAGCGTATTAATTGGATCGTTTTACCGACCCCCTCCCGCCCCCCCCCCCCTCCCCGACTCAGAAGATATAGTTACTGAACAGTTTAAAGAAAACTTAAGTCCCATTTCAAATAGGTACCCCACTCACACAGTTATAGTCGATGGTGACTTCAATCTACCCTCGATATGCTGGAAAAATTATACGTTTGAAGCCGGCGGCAGGCATAACACGTCATCCGAAATTGTAATGAATGATTTCTCAGAAAATTATTTTGAACAATTATTTCATGAGCCCACGCGAAGTGTAAATGGTTGCGAAAGCATACTTGACCTCTTAGCAACAAATCATCCTGGACAAATTGTGAGAATCGTGACGAATACACGGATTAGCGACCACAAGGCAGTTGTTACTAGGCTGAATGCTGTAACACATGCAAACGCCAAAACGAAACCCAAAATATATCTGTTTAAATAATCTGCTAAAAATGCTCTTAACGTCGTTTTAAGAGATAGTCTTCATTCCTTCCGATCTGATCACGTAAGTATAGAAGACGTTGATTGGTTTCGAAGAGATAGTATCGACAGTAATTGAGAGATATATATATACCACATAAATTAACAAGTGATGGTACTGATCCCCCATGGTACACAAAACGGGTCAGATCGCTGTTGCAGAAGCAGCGAAAAAATCATGACGAAAGAACGCAAAATCCTCAAGACTGACAAAATTTTACAGAAGTTCGAAATACAGCGCGTACTTAAATGCGAAATGCTTTAATAATTTCCATAACGAAACTCTGCCTCAAAATGTGGTAGGAAACCCAAAGAGATTCTGGTCATATATAAAGCACACGAGTGGCAAGACGCAGTCAGTACCTTCACTGCGCGATAACAACGGTGAAGTCACTGACGACAGTGCCACGAAAGCAGAGTCATTAACAAGATTTTCCGAAACTCCTTCACCAAAGAAGACGAAGTAAATATTCCTGAATTCCAATCAACAACTACTGCCAAGGTGAGAAACACAGAAGTAGATATCCTCGGTGTCGCAAAGCAGCTTAAACCACTTAATAAAGGCTAGGCTTCCGGTCCAGATTGTATACCAGTCAGGTTGCTCTGAGTATGTTGACACAATAGCTTCATATTAGCAATTGTATACAACCGCTCGCTCAAGTCACACCTATACCAAAAAAGGGTAGTAGGAATAGTCCGTCCCCCCAGGGGCTCAGCGTTCATTTGCTGAGTACGGGCTTGGCGACCCCGGGGTCCTGAGCTGGGGACTGGTCAGCGCCGCCAGTCTCCTGTCACCGTAACCCCCAGACATGCTTCAGCGACCACCGCATGGCGCGGCGGTGGAATGTTGTGTGCTGCGGGGAATGGTAATCTTGGCTTGACCGCCTGGATTGCGAGGAAGGTAAACCTCTATAAAAAAAACCCTGAATCTTACGGTGTGCTGCACGCCTATAAGATGCATGGCTGTTGGGGTGGAACAGTCGTTAGCAGGCAACCTCTGGGGAACCTGCCGCACCCCAGTTGTATAAGGCTTACCTAGGCACGCGGGGCTCTGTCTAGGTGGACTCCTAGTTCGCTAGCTGCTCGTGGGACCGAGATGGAACCCTCGAACTTTTCTTCTCCTCCTCCCAGCAGAAAGGGTGGGCCGCTGGTGGGTTCTAACACCCAATCTAACAAGGGGGCTCGTGTGGCCAGTCCTCCTGATTCAGGTAGTAGTAACAGAACGCATGCTGCTTCGCAGAATGAGTTTTTCATAATTAAAAGAAAAGATGGGAGTTTTGGAAAATTTTCGCCATTTTATATACAGAAGGGCTTAGAAGGTATTGCTGGCACATTAAAATCTGTAAAGCGCTTGCGAAATGGCACCTTGTTGGTTGAAACATCTAGCTTCCAGCAAGTCCAGAACCTTCAGAAGGCACAATTTCTTGGGGAGTTTACGATAGAGACTGAATTTCACACCACCTTGAACTACAGCAAGGGTTTTGTGACTTGCAGAGATCTCGTTGAAATTCCCCAAGATGAACTGAAGGCTGAATGGTCCCGGGAAGGAATTGTCGACGTGCAACACATTATGAAACGGGTGGATGGTGCTCTCATAAAGACTGACTCATTTATCCTTACATTTAACAGCACCAAATTGCCAGAGCATGTGAAGGCAGGTTTCCTACGTCTCAGTGTACGTCCTTATTACCCCAACCCCATGCGGTGTTTCAAATGCCAACACTTTGGACACACTACTCTCGGCTGTAGAGGGGAAGCCACTTGCGGGAATTGTGGTAAAGCCGTCCATGAGGGAGTTGGTTGCTCCTCTCCTCCCAAGTGTGTCAACTGCTCTGTAATCACCCTGTGTGGAGTAGGGAATGCAGAGTTTTCCTTGAGGAACGGGAGATCCAGGAACTAAAAACTACAAAACGCATCCCGTATGGTGAGGCGAAGAAAATTTACAAGTCCATGCAGCCGCCCACGTTCGCTGCTTCCTTTTCTTCCGTTCTGAAACAGCCAGTCTTGAAAACCGATGCCGCTACACAAACGGAGGTTGCTACTGTCAGCACTGGCACCCGCGTTTGTCAGTGTACGTGTGCTGCTGCCGTTCCTGTGAAGCCTGCTGCTGCCCCCCGGCCTTCTGACCAGGCCGTGGTAGCTGACATCATGGAACTACTTCCTGCCCCTTCCCGGGTCCAGTCTTGTGCACTGCCCAGCGCTGCTACACCCCCTACTGCTTCTGAGGTTTTGGCTCCAATGCCACCTCAGGCCACAACATCGAAGCCAAAGACAAAGGTGAAGACTCGCCCACTAAAGGAGGCTGCACTTATACAACCTCCTGAAGTGGATCTCATCCTCTCTGACGTCTCTCCCGACTCCACTTCTGAGGCGATGGAGGTTGTTCTCAGACTGGGGCAATCATCTCGCCCCAAAGCTGAGCCTCCACCTGTTGTGGGCTCTCCTCCCCGACAGAAAGTGAGAATGAAGGTACTCCCACCCTGATAGATGGCTCCCATTATACAGTGGAACATGAATGAATTCCGGGCACATGTGGAGGAACTGAACCTCCTAGCACGGCAACGCCCCCTGTACTTGTGTTTACAGGAAACGCATTTGAAACCATCTGATGCTCCTGTACTAAGGGGCTATACGTCATATCCCAAAGATGACCTGACTGGAGAAAGGGCCAGTCGCCGTGTTTGTCAATAATGACCACCATGGCAGGGGTTCCTGGACTCCATCCACCGTTCCACTTGTTCCACAAGAGTATGGGAAGCGATCCGGAGGTTTTCCGGTAAACGCAGCCATTTACCAATAGCTGCAAGCCTGAACCAGGGATGCCTCCAAACGACACCCAGAGCCATTGCTCAGACGCTGACAGAGCATTTTGCTCAAAGTACTGCCACTGCAATCCAGGATCCAGCATGGATGTGTGTGATGTCCTTCGGTTAGTTAGGTTTAAGTAGTTCCAAGTTTTAGGGGACTGATAACCTCAGATATTAAGTCCCATAGTGCTCAGAGCCATTGGAACCATTTTTAGTGTGAAAAATCTCTCATCTCATCAAATGACTTCCCTGCTTTGCTCCACTGACCGGGATTTATGGGTTCGGCACCAGTTCTCCTGTTCGGGCATCTGCATCACGGACAAGTGGCTTTGGAATTGGAGCTCACACGTCTTCTGCCGGCTTATGCAGCACCCTCGGTGTTCTGGTGCTGACAGGGCTTGCGAGTGCAACATCCAGTTCTCCAGTTACTTTTGAGGCTACGATGTTACTTATAATCCGTCTTGATTGCAAAAATATTTATTCACATGACCGGTTTCGGTTCCTCTAGAAGCATCTTCAGATCTGCAATTTCGGGGCAACCGAAATTGCAGATTGGAAGACGGTTCGAGAGCAACCGAAACCGGTCATGTGAATAAATATTTTTGCAGTCAAGACGGATCATAAGTAACATTGAATAACCAGTAATTACCGTATCCCTTTGGACATTGTTTCTGCAAACTTTTGAGGCTTTCCTTCTCTGTTGTTCGTCATATTCCCATTCAGTGATTGTCTGTCACAAAGGCTCCACCGTAGCTGAGTGGAGAGCACGCCGGCGGGTCATGGCGGGCGGCCGGGTTCGATTCCCGGCTGTGTTGGAGATTTTCTCTGCTCAGGGACTGAGTGTTTGTGTCATCACCATCATCATCGACGCGCAAGTCACCGAAGTGGCGTCACCTTAAAAGACTTGCACCAGGCGGAGAGGCCTGCCCGCCGGGAGGCCCTCGTCACACTTGAACACACAGGTTCGTCTGCGTTGTGACCTTTCGGATGATTTTTCCCGTATCTCCAAATACCGTGCAAAGCTTCGATGTGATGCCTCTTGAAACATCTAGTACTTCGCCTACTGCACCTACCACACGACCACCAACAGTTTGCCCAACCTGGAGTATATTTACTTCCAACACGATGCGCTCACAAGTGCACAGAACGCTGTTGTGTCCACAGTTGAGTAATGGGAATGATCCATTGGGGAACAAGTTCATCATCCCGCTTTACGTAAACCGACCCTTGTATTCCAGTAAATTAAACAGGTGCTGCCCCTGGTCAGACTGCACAGTGCGTCCTGCAGGCTCGGCGGTTGTTTTCCAGAACGCATTTCTCGGGATGTTTCCAACTCTTGTATGAGTAACTACTCGGAGACGTTTGAAGTGGAACGACCAACAAAAGAAACTATAGGAAAATCAGTCGCCAGACTGAGATTCGTGGGGAGATTCTGGGGGAAATGTAATTCACCCACCAAAAAACTTGCTTTAAAATACTTAATAGTCCGATTGCGGAGTATTATTCATCAGTCCGGAACTTTACCAGATAACATTAATGAGAGAGACTAGATCCAAGGAAGATCTGCGCGTTGCGTGACGGGGCCGTTGCCTCGGTGGTGGGAGGTGGTCGACAAACTCCCGTGGCAGACGCTGCGCGAGAGGCGGTGTGAATCACGGGAGGGTTTGCTGTCGGCGCTCAGCGTGCATCTTCCAAGGGAGTTAACAACCTATTTCTTCTCCTCACTGATGTTCCGCGAAGGAACCGTGAGGAGGACGTCGTAGGAATCAGAGGTAACAAGACACAACACCCGACAGACGTGCTTCTGAAGCTGCTTTCGTGTTTGGAACAGGGAGAAGGGGGGGGGGGGGACATATTTGAGGCAAAAGAACTCTCCACCACGCACTGTAAGGTAGCTGCAGAGTACAATGCGGATACAGACGGATGTGTACCCCATTTTGGTTCTCCTCAATTTGGTAACATCGTATCCTTACTTGTTATTTCAATGTAGTGTCAGGATCAAGCAGCCTTGCGTAAGATTGGTTACTATAACCTGTCGGGAATTATTGCGTACCGTCTTTTATCTTGCTTAATTTACTGGAATACAAGGTTCACTTTACATAAAGCGGGATGATAAACTTGTTCCCTAATGGATCATTCCCATTACTAATCAGACAACTTACACGTTTTTTGTCCGTCGATTAACCGCACAGTTTCTTACCAAATGAGTCTTCTCCTGCTACCCTCTCACAGGCCCTTAACTCACAATTTTTTCTGAGGTATTGCCAGACAATTAACAGCAAATGGCTCGCTCAGACTACAGATATTTTATCGTCTAGTATATTTTCACATTACTCAAATACAGTGACTATCATGTACGGGATGAACACTCCTCTCTTACGCTTTTGTGTTATGAGTTTTACTAATTATAAATTCCTTTTCAGGAATCAAAGCCAACAAAATGTCTGAGGTTTTCCTACAAGACGCACGACAAGAAAATGCTTTTCTCGTTCAAAGGAGGATCGTTTTGACATTAGTAAATCTCCAAGTTCAGGAAGACTTCGGGGTTTAAGCGCATTAATCCACAACGATCCACGACAGTGTACACGAGACGTGACAAATGTGGTGAACTGGGATCGTTCCTCCATCGTGCAACTTTTGCACGGAACGGGGAAGGTTCCAAAATCGGGTGTGCGGCTACTGAATGCTCTAAGCCAAAATCAAAGTAATCAGTGGATGACCGTATGTGGATCTCTGCTCGGTTGCGATGAATGCGCTCGTGATCAACACCTACCATTCCTATCTTGCATGGTTACTGGTGGTGAGAAACGGTGTCCTTATGCTAGGATAAGGAAAAGAAAGGAACGGCTGAGCCCAAAAGAAGCAGCAACTGCCTGCATGAAGACCAGCTGGCGTCCACAGAAGATAATGTCACGCATCTGGCGGGACAGCGCCGGTGTGCTGTGCTGAGAGACATGCTTCCTCGCGGTGTGACGTCACTCCACGATAGCGGCTGCACGCATTGTGCTGCTCTCACGAGTAACACCGCACCGCACACAGGTCATTCCGCATCCATATTGTTCACTTGACCTTGCACCCTCAGATTTTCACCTTTTCCCGTCTCTCTCAATTATCAAGGAACTTCCTTTCCGGTTGAAAATGCACTCCAGCCATGGCCCGAAGAGTTTTTCGCCTCAAAACACGTGATTTCTACACTCGGAAAATCGAAACGTTATCCCATCGTTGGAAGACTGTTGTAAATAGCGAAGGAGATTGTATTATTAACTAAAATCTCCATTATGTGTATTTCTTGTTTTTGTTAAACTTAAACGAATACGTTACGAACTTATGCAATAAACAACATACAATCGGATAGTCAAATTTGTAAACCATTTTCTGAAATAAATAAAATTGATTATGTAAAGAGTTCATAAAATGTTTTTATGCATCAGTTACTAATTGCCAATGCCTGTGATGTGACGTTACGGTTTGTTTCTGAGTGTGCCACTAAGGTACAGTTCCGAATGTTTTCCCCATGTTGTGGGAATAGCATTCGGAGCATAAACTTGCTGGCCCACTCAGGAAAAACCTTACCGTCACATCCCACGCACTGCCAGACCACCATGATGAAATAAGAACAATCAGGGCTCGCAAGAAAACATTTACGTCTTAACCTTTCCCACGTGCTATTTTAGAGTGGAGCAGTCAAGAAATACTAGGATAGTGTTTCTATGAACCGCCTGCCAAGTACTGAACTGTGAACTGTGGAGCTGTCATGTAGACGAAGATGGCGGTGTTTCATAGCGAGTGCGAAGCGAAACTTGCCTGTAGCTTGTAACCAAACTTCATGTTAACTTTCCAGCTTCAACTTAAGGTGAAAATCGGGTTACGTCGTCGTCGTAGCAGCCGCATTAGGAACAGCGTTAGGCCTGTAAGACCTGTGATACTGGAACTTCGCGCTATTGAACATAGAATAGCATTAGTTCATCGCTTAACTGCTATGGGTTTGAGCAAACGAGGAAAATACACTCATTTCTGTTGTATGTGGGACGTGTGTTGTGTTGGTGAAACCTGCATCGTGACTTTGCATTTTTGCTCACAAATTAATGAGTAGTGCAGGTGACATCGCGCCGTCTGTAGTTCCTACTTTCCAGAGTTTATAAGAGGGTCGTACCCCGAAGTGATTATTGATCTTTCATCATAATCATCATCATCATTATTATTATTGAGTATCCTTGCATAAAGTGTAGTGTTCGTTTGCAGACAATTATAGCAGTGAAGTGGAAGTAGTAACGTCTAATAAACAGACCTTATTTGAAAAATCATCACTGTTACAGAAAAAGTCATTGATTAACGTTGTTACTAATTTTAAACTTCTTGACTGATGTAGGTAATTCAAATTTTTAGATAACATTGTAAGAAACTTTCGGACAAACATAGGCTACATAGTTTGAATACTTAATATATACAAATTCTGTGTATTTTAGCAAGCGTACCATTCTACTGAAACTCCTCCAACTCTTTACCAGAAGGACAAACACACAGACCCGTGCCCGAGGGAGGACTCGAACCTCCGCCGGGGCCAGCCACACAGTCCATGACTGCAGCACCTGAGACCGCTCGGCTAATCCCGCGCAGCATGTGTTAAGTACTAAGTGGTCGCCTACATGCTTTCTTTCCAAGAAACTGATGAACTAATTGACAGGTTTGTAATTAACCTGTTACCAAATTTCCTGATCCGCCTGCCCGTTTCAAACATGATGGCCACCTTTGGCACGGTTAACATTCAATTCTACACCATAGGCGTGTGGTGGCGTGGAAGCAGTAAGAGCTCGGCAGGTCCCTGCAGACAGCTGGCACCACATCTGCACACTCAGGTCTCTAAATTCGCAATAATTCCAGAGAAGAGGCGATGACCTCTGATGCCACGTTCAATTACATCCCAGATGTGTTCAGTCGGGTTCGGATCTGGCACATGGCGGGGCATCACATGAGCTGGAACTCTCCACTGTTCCTCGAACCACTCGACCACACACTCGGCCATGTCACACGGGGCGTTATCCTGCTGAACTTGCCACTGTCGTCGGGAAGCACGATCGTCATGAAGAGGTGTGGGTGGTTTGAAACCACTGGCCGTCGCGGTGCCTTGACCGGGCTCCACTGGACGCAGGGCGCCCTCGTGAATGTTCCCCAGGGCACAGTGGAGCCGCCGCCAGCTTCTCTCTGTCGCACGGTACAGGTGTCAAGGAGCTGCTCCCCTGGAACATTTCTCACTTATATTCCGCTGAATGTATTTGTCTCACTTTGGGTCCCAATATTGCTCCACAATCGCTTCAGTAACACCAAAACGCGTATTCTGCGTAAACGCGTTTCCAGGCTACACCAATTTATAACAATTCGTAGATGCAGCACTTTATGCTAATGTTCATAGAATTTTAAGACTATTTTGGAGTTGAAATCATTTCTTTGGCTATCTATTGTAGCGTTTTCATCTCATGTTGAATCGCAGTATTATCGAGAGATAAATTTAAAATTCTATTAATCGTTGAATTGAAATATTCATAGTTTTGCAAAAATCCGTGTTAAGAATTTTATTTATGATGGCAGTCGTAGTAGCTTTTATATGTATTTCGAATTGGTAGTGGCACTTGTTGCTTATTTTTGGTTTATTGATTTGTTTTTGTCCATTCCTACAGTAAACTTTGTATTAGGGTGCAATTTGTTTGCTTGCCGATGGCTGTTTTTTATGTCTTTGTCACCTCCGTGTACTGGTAGTAGTGTATCGACATATCTGTGTAATCGATAATTTTACTTAGAAATGGGCAGTTTGAATTGAGTTTGTCTACCAAACTAATCAGAAACACGACTGCTATGGTGCATGTGATAAAATTTACCATAGCTACTCCATCTGACTGTGTAAATTTTACTCAAGTTCAGAACAGTTTTGAGATGATGTACGTTGCAATAGATTTATTAATTCGTAAGTTTCAATAACATTTCTGTTATGTAGGAGGCTTCTTTTTATGACATCTATGAAAAAGTAATCTAGAAACTTTTTAGACCTGAAAGTAAGTTACAATAGTCACCACCTATTTCAAATATATAGAAAAGCTACTATGACCCACATTATCATAAATAAAAATTGTCACCCAAATTCGCATAAATACGCATATTTCAAATCAATGATTAACGGAATTTTAAATTTACCTTTGTTAACAATGGGATACAAAATGAAATAGAAGTGCTACAATACATAGCGCAAAGAAATGTATTCAGCCCCAGAATACGTATGAATAACATACAATACCACAAACGGATGGCATATGTAGAGTAACATTGAACGGAGAAAATTACAAATAAACCTCTCTATGTTACAACACCATACATACGCCAAATATATGGAAAGATCAACAAGTTGTTTGTGAAATCAAAAACAAAATTAATAACTTGAAGGGGCAAAATACCGTCAGCAAAAAGCAGTATCTCCACATTTTCCGCCGCAGCCGTCTGAAAACTTTCTTGTGACGTTTGCAATAAACTTTATATCGGGTAACAGGCAGGAATTTCGGAATTAGATTAAAAAAAGACACTGCGAATTCAACCAATTCACAACTTACTTTCACGCAAAAAGCGAAGAACATTAACAGAAAAAATTGAAAATGCCTTAAAAATTCTGCACAAAATAGCTAAGGGACGTACAATGAAGATTTTGGAGGAAAGTGAACTTTACACTTCATTTACGTTTGAGATATTTTGTTTGTAACTTCACGAATAACAAACACACTCTGCATAATGGTAACTTATTTCCTTTTAAGGACTTCCCGTCGACATTGAGGTCATTAGAGACGGAGCACGAGCTCGAATTGTGTCGAAGATGGGGAAGGAAATCGGCGGAGCCCTTTCATAGGGACCATCCCAGCATTTTCCTGCAGAAGATTTAGAGAAATCACAGAAAACCTAAATCTTGATGGGCGGACGTGGGTTTGAACCATCATCCTCCCGAAAGCGAGTCCAGCGTGCTAACCACTGCGCCACCTCACTCGGTGTGTTTTTCACGGCCAAACAACAAAATAGGTCGGATGCGTCACACTCTCATGCCCACCACCACTGCTGCCGCCGCCTCCATGACAGGCAAAAGCAGTCCGGTACCTGCCGGTCACAAAATTAGTAGAGCTGCAACTGCTCTCTCTCTCTCTCTCTCTCTCTCTCTCTCTCTGTCTGTCTGTCTGTGTTGGACGATTCTCTAGTAGTATTCTAGTAAAAAAAAAATGGCTCTGAGCACTATGGGACTCAACTGCTGAGGTCATTAGTCCCCTAGAACTTAGAACTAGTTAAACCTAACTAACCTAAGGACATCACAAACATCCATGCCCGAGGCAGGATTCGAACCTGCGACCGTAGCGGTCTTGCGGTTCCAGACTGCAGCGCCTTTAACCGCACGGCCACTTCGGCCGGCTATATTCTAGTCATAAGCCGGTATACCATAAATACAACATTATTTTCCATTAAAACCAATCGTAAGGAAGAAGATGAAATCATACGCTTCCACATCGGGGTACTTTGTTTCACGCCGTCGATTTTAACAGAAAACCTGTACGTAGTTATTTGAAAAAGATAGTGTATGCGATCTCAATGTTTATTAGACTGTCATCTAAAAATCCGAAGTAAATCGGTGTAGACCTTATTGTCTGCCAAGAATGTTTGTCCTTTACATGTTTTATGAATTAAAATATTTACAGCTTCTGTCTGTCCGAATATATAGCATAGAGTAAAAAGTTTAAGGAAATGTATCAAAAAATTTTCGAGAGTCTTGATAACATTTCCCCTTTACATATTACTGGAGTGAGGTTCCAGCGTACAGCTGGTACTTGACGGCGACCGTCGCTGCAGACGCAGCCAGGAGAGAGCCGCCTAGAGGGCACGCCCTCACGAGGTTCGACACGCCGCCGCTGCTCGAAGATCGTTACGTCAGAGTGCAGCGACTGAGACAGCAGCCCAGATCTGGCAGAGCTTGTGTTGTTAGTGAGAACTGGTGTGACAAAATTTTATAAAGTTAAACGTCCTCTGACGCGTGGCTGTCCTTCAGTACTAGTCATGTCTAAGCTGTAGTCTTGTACTCGGCGACAGTTGTAAATATCTGTTCTAGGTCAAGTGGAAACGGGCGGCATTTGTACCATACGATTTCACACACATTTGAACATTTTTGAAATTAACGCATGACTACGCTATTGTCACATTTAAATGAAATTATCTCGTGTTACAAAACTGAAAATTTGACATCGTCTTTTGTTTGCATAATGTGTTCACCTGATTTCCATAACAAAAAGCTTCCCACGTGTCGAAAATTACATAACCGGGTCAAGAAAAGCAATTCCGTAAACTGTCCATGTAGTATATTAATAATTTGTAGCTGTAAACAAAAGGTAAACCTAGTGCAACTCTTCAAGAAGTCAGTGACACCAGTCTCATGTGTGGACACTGAATAATTTGAGACGCTGAGCGAGTCGAACGAAATGTGAGAGCAACCATTCGTTCCGTGTGGGACGACGTAAGTGCTCGAGCCGAAGTGCCAACGCTAGAATAATAAATTTTGCTCTTTAACGGAGGCCAGGCGCTATTAAATGTACTTAGCAATATTCTATTCTCCTTCATTAAGAGACAATGTGAATACATCTTTATTTCTGGTATCAACAATCTAGGTTATGTACTAAAACATATTTAGATGAAAAACTGACAGATCCCTGCCTGTGACTATGTTTCTAGACTAGCCTATTTAATATTCACAGACCATGCTATTCGCAATTAGTTATACATTTTACACTGGTATAGAATTTAATGATATGTCTGAACTGAAATGTCTTCCTCGTATTGATGAACTTATTCTGATTTTTATGGAGGACATTGATTTGCGAGGAATAGTTAATAAATTGTATAGAATATGTTACAACTGTAATTTCACAACTGTGGAGTATAAAGCTAAAACCAAGGCCTAATTGTAGATACCAATACGGAATAAAATTAACAATAACTTAATAGAACAAGTCATACATAATTCAATTATCTAGTCTAGTCATAATTAAACTTTTCGGTTACTGTTGTTCTAAAAGCACTTTTGTATGGACGTGCACTGTGGATAGTATACAAGAAGAAAAAATAAATCTCCATAGGACGGATGCGGCATTACCAACAAATGCAACGAGGAGACGGACAAAAGTAGAAAACGGAGCGTATGCAGTATAACAGAAAAATTAGACGAACATGTGAGTGGACTGAATGTCTGCAGGGAATGGGTCCTGAAAAATTCCGAGTAAGATTCAGAAGACCAAGGAGAGGATGGGAACAGCAAAGGACCGTAAATAGCCTAAAGCAGGATGTGAAGAAAAGAGAAAGAAGCATTTCTCTTAATATATGTTTTCCTGTTAGCCGATCTCGCTTCCTGTAATCTGTGATAAGCAGGAGGAAGTGGATGTGGAAATTTGTGGTAAGAGCCTGTGGGACCAACCTGTTGCGGTCGTTGGTCTCTAAGCTTACACACTACTTAATCTAACTTAAACTAACTTACGCTAAGGGCAACACATACACCTTTGCCCGAGGGAGAACTCGAACTTCCGACAGGGGCAGGCGCGCGAACCGTGGCATGGCGGGCGAGACCGCAGGGCTGAAGTGGATGTTGGCTGGATTGTTGTACGGTAATTGGGGGGGGGGAGGAGGAGGGGGGGGTGATGTACATGGCACAATAGCGCCGAGCCACGTCAGCCACACCGTGAAAGAAGCAGAGAGACTGGCGTGTAAATGATCCACGAAGGCTCAGCACTGCCATCCCATATTTTCAGGTCACTGGTGTAGCCCTCTGAAACATTATTCGAAAAATCTCCTCTGCAGACGTTAGTATTATTTCACGTTAAACCACACGTATAATGATATCAATCAGATTAAATAGTTTTGTAAACGAAACAGAAATATGTATTTCTGAACGATGTAGCACATTGGACGAATTTTTAAGGTCTGTTACGTTTCATAATCAGATGGTCTCCACAGTTATAGGAGGACCACTTTCCGACTTGGATACCTTGCATTTCAGAATTAATGTATATAAGATAACGCTTTCGATAATTTTCATAACCCAAACGTCCATACCTGCACAACCAGACCATCGAGATCGTTGGAACCATGTCGTGTTACTAAGTATATGTACCGCCATGACTACAACACAAGCTATCGCTACATTTCCTTATCTTTAGAGCGAGATACACTGACGTAATGTCGGCAGAAATGCTCGACATTCAGTGTTGTTGGTGTAACACATGAAGATGCAGATTAATACGAAGTTAATGCAAACACGTGACATCGAGGCAGTAACTTTTCTCTTTATTGTTGTCGGATATTACGGTGACACAATTGTGAATTCGTAACAATAACATTCGCAATGCAAATGAAAAGACATTTGTAGAAATTGGATCACTAAGAACTGAAGGAGGCGTTTTGCAACACTCCCCTTGCGTTAGCAAGACCGGTCACATAACCTATCGGTGACAGAACGTCTGAACTCTGCGAGGTTGACGGTGCAGAGACGCACGACCGTAGTGTCTCACAGAAGGTACCCGAGTTACACAGACGTGCGCCTTGCAGATGACGATGTCCCCTCTGCACAGTAGAAGCGCTCAGGACCTGGATGAATTGTTGTAACGGTGTAGAACGACTTGAGATGTAACAAGAGTTAGTGGTTGAATAACAGTGCGCATGTTTCTCCGTAGGGATGCTTTTTTAATTTTAGTAATTCCCCTTGTGGTGGTTTACAAAAAACGTTTACACAATCACCTATCCATCTGCCACGTATGTTAATTACAATGATCTCTCACTGGCGTATTGCGCTAAAGTCATTTAGCAAACTCTAAACAGAGCCACAGTTTAACTGACAGGCGTTTTCCACCGTGATCAGTGGCATCTCCATCCACAGGAAATTCCTCACTGCAGTGTGCTCGTACTTTCAGTGACAGCTTTCAGGTGTGCTCAACATAACTGAAGTCGACCACAGAGTCGTCGTGATTTATGCAACTGACAGTCAGAAAGTAAAAATTTTTTTGAAGTGTACTAAATGTCCATCATGAAGGTAGGATACGGTTGGGAGGTTGAATACTGAAGTTGGGTTCTCTCGTTGTACTAGATTCGTAGGTATTCCAGGAAATGGTGTCGGAAAAATAAATAGGTAACCTTTCTCCTCCACAGTTATTTCATCTTTCTCGCCCGAGATTTGTGGACACTGGGGTGTCAGTGGTCCAAACTTCCCTTCTGCAGCATACTTGTTTAAGTCGATACTCTGATACTGTTAGACGTGAAATATTTTCAGACATTTTTAGAATTATTTACCGCATGATTTCCATTGTAAATATAAAGACGTCACTTTTCCTCGTTTTAAAATCAAAGAAAAAATTATTGGAAATAAAATAACAAAGGATAATACAGAACGGAAATGTTGAGAAGCACAATACATTCATTCACTACTTCATGGACTTGCTTTGGGAAAAGACTGAGTATTGTAGGGGAGGGGGCATATTTATAAACAACACAGACGGACAGACGTAGGTGGGGTGGGGTGCGATGGGATGGGATGGGATGTCGAGATAAGGGTAGGTAGACGTTATGTACTACGAGTCAAAAATCGAATGGGGAAAGGAACTGAGAAAGAAGGTTTTGTAACGGCCTTCGTAACGACAAACCCCGCCACACTTTTAATAGCGGGCCGACCGGTCCGCTGGAACAGTGAACAGAAAAATGAAAACCCAAACACTCGGATTGAATGAAAGTCGGTACTTATCTTTATTACGAAGATACAGAAACACAGTGGAGAACATTGTCTCTAAAGAAATCTGGCTAGGTCAGCGTCGGCTGACGACAAATAACAACTCTGCTGCGATGTACCCACACTATCTAACAAGTACACACTGCGGTGGCGAGTATACAACTCAGCGGCAGAATCCAGAACTGTCCTAGCGCTCGCGACTCCAGCGCTTAAGAAGCCAGAAGCCAGCGGTGGCGCGCGCAGACTTGCGGCGATTTCCTGTATCGCTGGCGCTGCTTATGCGGACGGCGTCCGGACTTTGATGCTGCCAACCTTTTGGCAGCGGGCTCGGGTGGCATTACTGGCTAGGATACAACAGAAGGTATGAACAAAGGAGTCATGTTGATTGTGAAGTCTGAAGAACGGAGCAGATTCAGTTACGTTAGTGACAGGCAGGTGGAGTTTCGCCGGGAGAGGGCCAATCACTGCTCTCCCTGAATGTTGCCCTCGAGGAGCTGGTGGTGACGGTAGGCCTCCGATGTGACTATAAAGTTCAGTGCCCCCATGTGTTGTCACTGATCCACTGGTAACGTTGGCAGATTTCGGAAGAGCCATCGTAAGTGGTCACCTGTAGGTTTGTCCATAGTACAGTAATAACCGTAGCTGGTCTGAGATGGGCTGATCTCAGTGGTCAGCGGCCTGTGTGTCTGTCGGTCCCCCATTAGCAGTGGCAGGTCTCACGTGTTGTCCTCGAGACATTGGTAATGGTAGGTGGGCTCAGACGGGTCCGTCGTACCCCGTGCCCCGAATGCTGTCCAGGATCCACTGGTCGAAGCGGTGGTCCACCTCCGGCGACATGAGCTGCGTGGCGCGGCCCACGGCGCCCTCCCTGACGAACGCAGCCCGACGCCCGGCCTCAGCCTCCGGACGACGGCGCCGTAGCTGGTGGCCCGGTCGTCCCTCGTGCTGCCGAAGCCCAGGTGCTGCTCCAGCTGCCCCACCTGCTGTTCCGTCACACTCCTGCCCATGCAGGCGGCCACCTTGCGGATCACGGCGCCCAAGTCCTGCAGTGGAACCACCAGCTGCATCGTACGGGAGGAATACCACTGAACGTCAGTTCAATCCTGTAAATTCCGAGAGCAGACAAGTGTGGAAACTACGTTAGTAGCAGCTTGACAGCACATAGATCCGAGTTGCTGATTAGAACAAGATACATAGAAATGGATAATACATTTTATGTTAGATGATTGTAGCAGTGACACCGTTTAGGATAGGGAAGTTAGATTTGGTGCAATATTTCGAAGCACACTAGTTATAGCCAGGTGTGGGCTGGATTGCAGTAAGGTACACTGACCAGCAGTTGCGAAGTGGAACGGAGGCCACAGGGCCGTCCAACCGTTGAAAAGAGTTAATGCAGCGGCTCGCATGGCAGAAGGGGCCCACTGGTGCAATCGGGGTGTGGGGCATACCTGACTCGGAGTGATGCGTTAGCGAAACAGAGGCGCGCAGTCGAGTATAAATAGGCGTTGTTTTCTAACGAGATTCATTCAAGTGTGGAAGCTCTCCTGGATGGCGGCGCGTGTCACACTGCTGGGCTACACGCAGCAACAGATGGGGCGACAGCATCCCAGTTCGTGGCGGGTCGTTGGTTCGACCCTCTGAGGCCGACGCAGGGTCCGCAGCCAGCCACGGTGGGCCACTCTTTGGTTCACTACTGCGGGCAGTCGCCTCGTCTCCCGACACACGCCGGAGACTTACAAGTCGAGGGCCGCATGTTCGGACGCTGGAATGGGAGCGGTCGTTGTCACCGCGTTCCCAGCTGCGCCAGTGCTGCGTTTCACAGCCCGCTGGGGGTAGTTCCTCAGCAATGCAGGGCCTGTGACGTGGACCGAGGTGAACGAAGCTCTTTAGTGGAAACGAATAGATCATTTGAAAAGCTCGGCCACGTTTTAATACGCCACATTCTGACACCATTCATTACATGATGATCAATTTGGCATTGTCCTTGATAATGGGAGAGAGGCTTCAGAAAAATCAACACACTTTCATAGTATTTTTATCTAGATAAATCATTCCTCAAGGAAGGATGAAACTGTTTAAAATCATTAACAGAAAGAGGAAAGAAACATATGTATAATGAAGCAAGAAAGAATATCAAAAATACAAATCAAATAGAAGAATGCTCGGATTTAAAAGATCGCAAGACCATGATGCAGTCTTCCTCTCCTATTGTTAAACCTCAACATCGAAGAAGCAATCAAAGGCAAAGAAAGTTCGTATAAAATTCGGGGTAAAAGGATGTAACTGATAAAATTGGCTGATGACATATCGGTCATCTGTGAAAGTGAAGAAATTTAACACCAGGACTGTAAGAAACATAATAGACGAGGTAAATAAAAATAACCTTGTTGGACGAACAAGTAGTAACGTAACAGGACCACTAATGCAGCAAATAAGGCATTCCCTGTCGTGCTAAATCAAACACTGACCTTAAGTTGAGAATTTCCTAAACGTGTACGTCTGGGGGCACAATACTGGATGGGGGACGCTGTGAGACAGAAAACAGGGAAAGAATAAGATGGAAGCGTTTCAGGTGATGGGCTCCAGAAGCAGGCCGAAAATCCCCCCTGCGGGTCCGGTGATTAGAATAGGTCCGAGGTATTCCTGCCTGTCGTAAGAGGCGACTAAAAGGAGTCCCTCCCCCTCAAGGGGGTAGTTAGCGCCTGCGTCCGGAGACGGACGGTTCCACGACCTCTATTTGCGGTCATTTTGCTTTTTCACTTCTCGTTTCTTCCTTCCTTTGGTTGGTTCCTTTCTTTGCTCTTCTCCACCTCACTGTCTTCCTTATTCTTTCCCCTGCACAATCTCCTTGCCTTCTCCTTGCCTTCTTCTCCTTGCCTTCTCATTGCCTTCTTCTCCTTGCCTTCTCTGGTCTCCGCCTCGGCGTTTGAGACAGTCTCTCTCTCTCTCTCTCTCTCTCTCTCTCTCTCTCTCTCTCTCTCTCTCTCCCCTTTTTCCTCTTCTTCCTTCCTCCCTGTGCGCACCTGAAGGCCGACCCACGCGTTCGCACGCGTAGCCGGTGACGGGGTAACGCGTAATTCCCCGCCCTGGGTAGACATGTAAGGCACGCGCGTACCCCCTGGTACAGGCCAGGCCCGGGGAGGGGTGATTGCCTGAGCTGATACCTTCTGACCATGCCGATTGGTCCCTCCGTCTGTTTCTCGGGAGGTGTGACCTGAGGTGTAAACATTCACCTAAGGCGGGAGTTCCCTCTGAGAGGGTCCCCACAAGGAAGGAGCGCGCCATCGGAGACGCTGGCAATCATGGGGGATTCCTCCGCAATGGATTTCACTCCATCTCTCTCGACTTCTGCCCAAAAACGGAAACTTGACCAGCTACCAGCGACAAAAGTACTACCGCCTGCCCCACAGTTCCTCGTCGTTTCTCGATCTGAGGAGGGAAAGGATTTTTCCTCTGTCAACCCTTTCGTTATCCAGAAAGGAGTCGATGCCATAGCCGGATCTGTCAAATCTTGTACCAGGTTGCGTAACGGTACCTTATTACTCGAAACTGAGAGCGCCTTTCAGTCACAAAAACTGCTTCGGGCCACACTGCTGCACACATTGCCTGTCAGGGAGGAGGCTCACCGAACTTTGAATTCATCTCGTGGTGTGGTCTATACTAGATCCCTCGACGGCTTGACTGACGAGGAGATTCAATCTTTCCTCGCTGAGCAGGGCGTGACGGCTGTCCATAGGGTCATGAAAAAGGTCAACAATGACCTTGTACCGACCCGGACACTTTTCTTGATCTTCGATAGTGTTAAGCTGCCATCGCGCATCAAGGCGGGCTACGAGCTCATTTCTGTTCGCCCCTATGTCACGACACCTACGCGCTGCTACCAGTGTCAGCGTTTCAATCACACTCGCCAGTCTTGTTCCAATGCGGCTAAATGTGTCACTTGTGGCAGGGATGCCCATGAGGGTGACTGTCCACCTCCGCCTCCTCGTTGTGTGAACTGTCAGGGTGACCATGCCGCGTCCTCCCGCGACTGTCCTGTCTATAAGGAAGAACGCTGTATCCAAGAAATTCGGGTCAAAGAGAAAGTGTCCACCTCGGCTGCTCGCAAGCTATTGGCTAGTAGGAAGCCCACGCTGCTCCCAGCGGGGAAATACAGTACTGTCCTCGCCTCTCCTCGGACTACCAGGGAGGTGGCAACCCAGACATGCGATCTGACCTTCAGCACCACGGTCGTCCGTTCGGCCAGTGCTAAGATCGCGCGGTCGACGTCTCCTCTTCCTCCCATCACCCCACAGACACCAGCCCCTTCATCAGCTTCTGCTAAGACGAAGACCCAGAAGTCAGATGCACGGGCCTTCAAGAAGGAACCGTCCCGTGCAGACTTCCTCCGTACCTCAACCTCCCAGCCTTCGACCGGTACTTCCACCAAACGACCTTCCAAGAAGGCACATAGGAAGCACAGTTCTCCTTCTCCGCCACGGCGCATTTCTTCTCCTGCGCCACCCAGCGGTTGCCGCCCCAGGCCGTCCTCCGTTTCGCCTGGCCGCACCGCTGGTAGCTGAACATCTGGCCGTTCACCGGCGGAGGAAGCTCCCCCTCCCGGCCATCCTCCGAAGATGGCCGATGAACCTATAGACCCAATGGACGATGACTGTCCGCCTACTGATAGCGGCGGCAGTGCTCGCTCGAAGCCAGGCCCTCAGCGGCCTACGAGGTGACCCCTTCTTTCATCTTTTTTTTTTTCTTACGGTGGCACTTATTCACTGGAATATTCGTAGCATTCGCTCAAACCGAGAGGAAGTTGCTGCTCCGCTTGCACCGTCCGCTCGTCGTAGCCCTCCAGGAAACGAAGCTACGCCCATGCGATCAAATTGCCTTGGCACACTACACCTCTGTGCGTTTTGACCTACCCCCTGTGGTAGGTATCCCGGCTCATGGAGGGGTTATGTTGCTGGTCCGGGATGATATTTACTACGATCCCATCACGTTGCACACCGGCCTGCAGGCAGTTGCCATCCGCATTACGCTCCCCACTTTTACATTTTCCATTTGTACCGTTTACACTCCATCGTTGTCTGCCGTTACCAGGGCGGACATGATGCAACTTATTGCTCAGCTACCTGCACCATTTTTGTTAACTGGAGACTTCAATGCCCACCATCCCCTTTGGGGCTCTCCAGCATCCTGCCCGAGGGGCTCCCTGTTAGCAGACCTTTTCAACCAGCTCAATCCTGTCTGCCTCAATACTGGCGCCCCTACTTTTCTTTCGGACACATCTCATACCTATTCCCATTTACATCTCTCTATATGTACTCCCCAACTTGCACGCCGGTTCGAGTGGTGGGCACTTTCTGATACATTTTCGAGCGACCACTTCATGTGTGTTATCCATCTCCTGCAGCATACCCCCTCTCCGTGCTCATCTCGTTGGAACATCTCCAAAGCAGACTGGGGGCTCTTCTCTTCCAGGGCGACCTTTCAGCATCAAACATTCACAAGCTGCGATAGTCAGGTCGCACACCTCACGGAAGTCATTCTCACTGCTGCTGAATATTCCATCCCTCACCCTACTTCTTCTCCACGTCGCGTACCGGTCCCCTGGTGGACCGCAGCATGTAGAGGCGCTTTACGTGCTCGTCGACGTGCTTTACGCACCTTTCACCGCCACCCTACAGTGGCGAATTGTATCAATTATAAACGACTACGTGCACAGTGTCGTCGTATTATTAAAGAAAGCAAGAAAGCCAGCTGGGCTGCTTTCACAAGCACCTTCAACAGTTTTACTCCTTCTGTTGTCTGGGGTAGCCTGCGCCGGCTATCTGGCACTAAGGTCCACTCACCAGTTTCTGGCTTGACGGTCGCGAATGACGTCCTTGTGGCCCCTGTGGCTGTCTCCAATGCCTTCGGCCGCTTTTTCGCAGAGGTTTCGAGCTCCGCTCATTACCACCCTGCCTTCCTCCCCCGCAAACAGGCAGAGGAGGCTAGGCCACCTAACTTCCGCTCCTCGAATCGTGAAAGTTATAATGCCCCATTCACCATGCGGGAACTCGAAAACGCACTTGGCCGATCACGGTCCTCCGCTCCAGGGCCTGATTCTATTCATATTCAGATGCTGAAGAACCTTTCTCCTGCGGGTAAAGGTTTTCTTCTTCGTACTTACAATCGCATCTGGATTGAGGGACATGTTCCCGCATGCTGGCGCGAGTCTATTGTTGTCCCGATTCCTAAGCCGGGGAAGGACAAGCACTTGCCCTCCAGTTATCGACCCATCTCGCTTACCAGCTGTGTCTGTAAAGTGATGGAGCGAATGGTTAACTCTCGATTGGTTTGGCTGCTCGAGTCTCGACGCCTACTTACCGATGTACAATGTGGATTTCGTAGGCGCCGCTCTGCTGTTGACCATCTGGTTACCTTCTCAACCTTCGTTATGAATAACTTCTTGCGGAAGCGCCCGACCGCGGCTGTGTTCTTTGATTTGGAGAAGGCTTACGACACTTGTTGGAGGGCGGGCATTCTCCGCACCATGCATGCATGGGGCCTTCGCGGTCGCCTCCCTCTTTTTATTCGTTCCTTTTTAATGGATCGACAGTTCAGGGTACGTGTGGGTTCTGTCCTGTCAGACACCTTTCGCCAGGAGAATGGGGTGCCACAGGGCTCAGTTTTGAGCGTCGCTCTCTTCGCCATTGCGATCAATCCAATAATGGATTGCCTCCCAGCTGATGTATCAGGCTCCCTTTTCGTGGACGATTTTACCATCTATTGCAGCGCGCAGCGTACGTGTTTCCTGGAGCGCTGTCTTCAGCGTTCTCTTGACCGTCTTTACTCGTGGAGTGTCGCCAATGGCTTCCGTTTTTCTGCCGAGAAGACGGTCTGTATTAACTTCTGGCGCTACAAAGAGTTTCTCCCACCGTCCTTACGACTCGGTCCCGCTGCTCTCCCATTCGTGGAGACAACAAAATTTTTAGGTCTTACATTTGACAGGAAACTTAGTTGGTCTCCACATGTGTCATATTTGGCTGCCCGTTGTACCCGTTCTCTGAATGTCCTCCGTGTTCTCAGTGGTATGTCGTGGGGAGCGGATCGAACCGTCCTACTTCGCCTATATCGGTCGATCGTCCGCTCCAAGCTGGATTATGGGAGCTTCATATACTCCTCTGCACGGCCATCCATCTTACGCCGCCTCAACTCCATACAACATCGGGGTTTACGACTTGCGATCGGAGCGTTTTATACTAGTCCCGTCGAGAGTCTTCATGCTGACGCTGGTGAGTTGCCACTCACCTACCGGCGCGATATACTGCTCTATCGGTATGCCTGTCGGCTACTGGCAATGCCCGACCACCCGTCTTATCGTTCCTTTTTTGATGACTCTCTCGACAGTCAATACGGGTTGTATGTCTCTGCCCTGCTACCCCCTGGAGTTCGCTTTCGTCGCCTCCTTCAACACCTTAATTTTTCACTCCCTGCAACCTTTCGAGTGGGCGAGAGCCACACGCCACCTTGGCTCCAGGCTCAGGTTCGCGTCCACCTTGACCTCTGCTCGCTCCCGAAGGAGGTTACCCCCGGTTCAGTCTACCACTCCCGTTTTATCGAACTTCGTTCGAAGTTCATTAATATGACCTTCATTTATACAGATGGCTCTAAGACCACTGACGGGGTCGGGTGTTCCTTTATTGTCGGGGCACAAAGTTTCAAATACCGGCTCCATGACCTTTGTTCGGTCTTCACAGCTGAGCTCTTTGCCCTCTACCAGGCTGTCCTTTACATCTGCCGCCACCGACATTCTGCATATGTCATCTGCTCCGATTCCCTGAGCGCTATCCAGAGCCTCGGTGATCCGTACCCGGTTCACCCTTTCGTGCACCGGATCCAACGCTCTCTTCAGCAGCTGGTGGACGTCGGTTCTCCGGTTAGCTTTATGTGGGTTCCTGGCCATGTCGGTATCCCTGGGAACGAAGCTGCAGATGCCGCGGCCAAGGCTGCGGTCCTCCAGCCTCGGACAGCTTCTTGTTGTGTCCCTTCGTCAGATTGTAGCAGGGTAATTTGTCGGCGCATTTTATCGCAGTGGCATGCCGATTGGGCTGCACTTACAGACAACAAACTTAGGGCCCTGAAACCTCTTCCCGTGGCTTGGACGTCCTCCTCACGCCCTTCTCGGCGGGAGGAGGTCGTTTTGGCCCGGTTACGAATTGGCCCCAGCCGGTTCAGCCATCGCCATCTGCTGACGGCTGCGCCGGCGCCGTTCTGCCCATGTGGGCAATTGCTGACGGTCCGCCACATTTTAACAGTCTGTCCGGATTTTAACACCCTTCGTCTTGATCTTGGCCTGCCATCTACTGTAGAAGCCATTTTAGCGGATGACCCACGAGCAGCTGCTCGCGTTCTTCATTTTATCAATTTGACAACCCTCTCCAAGGACAATTGATTCTGCTGTTTTCTTTTTTTAATCCTATGCCTGTCAGTCTGTCTTTTATCGTGTTTTCCGTTTCGTTGCTGTTTTAAGCTTGTGACTCGCGGTGCATTCCTCACGTAGTCTGGGCGCTAATGACCGTTGAAGTTGTGCGCCCTAAAACCACAAAAAAAAAAGCAGGCCGAAAATGAAGTGTACTATACGGAGATGCAGAGAGTAGATATTGCAGACGAACTCAGATACTGAAATATGTTTCGTAAATAATGGACATCACTGGGTGGAAGCTCTATTCTAAGAGGCTGGCACAGGTGAGGAAGTAGTGGCGACCTGCGTCACTAAACGAATCAGAAACTGATGACCTCTCATTCCACCCGCCCCCCCCCCCCCTCCCACACCTCCGAAACAGAAACCACCCTGCTATCATCCCAGATAATATGTTTACGGTTAACGAGAAACACTCACTGTGGTACGAGAGGTGGTAGGCAGCCAGGTGGGGAGCGAAAAGATACAGTCACAACAAAACAATATTTTCGCATCAGTTTGTTAAGAAGAATTACAAAATCATTCAGATGTCGTTTTCTTTGTTTTTCGGCTTTTTTTTTCGCAGTTGCAGATATACCAGTCGTATACGTTAAGTATGGTGTTTTGCAACTGTTACAGCTTCAAAAGACTGTATTTAACTTACACAACCTGAATCTTACAATGAGAAAATACGCCAATAAGGTGGTCACTGACAGCAAAACATTTTAAAGTTTCAAAAACCTGCAGCACAAGTAATTAGCGAGTAGAGATAACGATCAACGAAATTCGAGAAATGAGGAAGCGAAGCCTGTTACACTCTCGCTTCAAAAGAGAAAGGGAGAATTACTACATGCAAAAATTAATAAAAATTTGTGCGTCTGTAAAAAGATCGGTACATGAAGCTTACAACTACTGCCACCGTCATATCTCAGCGATAGATCTCACGGAGAAACCGAGAAAATTTTGGTCCTGTGTAAAATCGCTAACCGATCTAAAGGCTTCCATGCAGTCACTCGATGTCCCGTCTGGTGTGGCAGTGGAAGACAGCAAAACGAAACTCAAAGCTTCAACTGTCGCCTTTAAGAAACCTTTAACGCAAGAGACCCGCACTCTCCCACGGGCTCCTGTATGGACGGCAGAGTGACAACCATCGCTGGTGTAGAGAAACAGCTGAAAGACTTGAAAGCAAATACGTCGCCACTTCTGGATGGAGTCCCGATTCCGTTTTGCAGACACTACTCACCAAATCGCAAGTAATTACTTTTTTTTTGTATAAAAAATCACGAAGTGAACTGTTTGATAATCTATAACTAACAAGACTGTATCGTTATAGATTCCATTGATGATGCCTTAGAACAGGAGAAGGCGAAACGCGTATGGGATAAATAATGTAACTAGTACCAGGAAAAGGCAGTTTTATTTGCAAAACAAGTACTGTGCAGCATTGGCCTTTACTTGCATTTATCGCGAACCTCTCGTCCAGTGCAAAGTACCACACGACTGGAAAAACAGAGCACGTGACTGCTGTGGAGAAGAAGGGTGAAAGAAACGACGGGCGAAACTACAAGTATCTTTAACATCGGTATGCTACAGAAGTCTTGAACACTTTCTCAGTTCGAACACAATAAATTTCCTTGAGAGCGAAAAGCTTCGGTCCACAAATCAGCACGGCCTAAGAAAGCTTCGCTCGTGCGAAGCTCAGCTCGCCCTTTTCTCACACTTGAGACGCTGCGAACCCTGGATGAACGGCAGACGGGCAGATTCCACACTCCTACTTTTGCGTCAAGCATTCGACGTGGTGCCACACTGCAGACTGTTAGCGGAGATAGGATGCGGAACACGTTCCCAGGCACGTAAGTGCTCGAGGACTTCTTAAGTAACAGAATGCAGCAGACGCGGGCTGCTAGATCTAATTAGCCGTAGGTCCGAACAACACGCGAGTATTACGGAGGTGCTTCGTGAACTCAAATGGGACTCACTGAGGGAAGGAGACGGTCTTTCGGAGGAGCACTATTGAGAAATTTTGAAGAACTGGCATTTGAAGCTGACTGAAAAAAGATTCTACAGCCGCCAACGTTTATTTCGTGTAAGAACCATGAAGATAATATTGGAGACATTAGGCTTCGCATGGAGAGACATAGATAGTCGTTTTTCCCTCGCTCTGTTTGCGAGTTGAACAGAAAAGGAAAAGGGTGGTGGTGGTACAGAGCACCCTCAGCCACGTACCGCATCATAAGGTGTCTTTCGGAGTGTGTGTAAATGTAGATGTAGATGCCGTTTGTGATGTGCATGTGGAACAACCACCAAGTGAAACGGCTTAAGGCCAAATGGTTAGCCGAGCACCGGCATACATCCCACCTGCGGTTGTCACGCAAGCACTCTTGCGGCTCACCATCCTCTGGTTTCCCAGCAACGACCCAGAGACAAACCTGGCGCAAATTCAGTCGAAATTAACTAAGACGTGCGTGTGCACGGCACAGTATGACGATGATTGGCTTGTGGGGCGCCTAACTGCCCAGTCATCAGCGCCCGTACAAAGTCTCAAGTTTTACATAGTCCAATTTTTATTTTTTTGCACAATCCAATCTAGCCACAGTCACAGATGAGGATGATGAAGAAATGAGCACAACACAAACACTCGGTCCCCGGGCAGAGAAAATCCCCAACCCGGCCGGGAATCGAACCCAGGACCCCGTGATCCAGAGGCAGTAACGCACGGTACAATATACAAGCGAGGGTTGGACGACTAAGAGGTAAATACAAGCAGCAGCGGTGAGGTTATTGAGGAAAGTGTAGATCTCTACAGGGAAATGTCCCTAAGTAAACATACTGCCACGTAGCGAAAAATTAGAGTAATTATCATAAGTTATTGCCATTAATTTGAACAGTTTGTTTACGTAAGGGCTATAAAAATTAGGCTAGCGCAATTAGGCGGTTTGTTTACTTCAGAGATCGAAGGATTGTCACAAAATAGGTACAGAAAGACTGCTCCTCTGTACCCAGATAATTTCATGCAGATGTGTCTGTATCTCAGACATACTTTTAGAATACACTATTGCGGTTGGCAACGCAGTCTACCAACACTTGAAAATGGTAAGGGGAGGTCTGTTCTAACATTCAACATCTCGCAGCACACCAAGTAAGGGAGTGCATGTGGCACTCAGCTCCCCAGCTGTTTGCCTTGTGCTATGTGCCCCGCAGCAGCTGGCACAACTCAGTCGCACTGCTTCCGTTCGCTTTCACTCTAATACACAGCTCTTACGCTAGTTATCTATCCACAGGAATTTCAGATCAAAAACGCTACTTGGCGCAATGTGAGATGATGCTGCAAACACACAGAAAGATGACACAATACCGAAGACAAATATCCTGCAACCACTTAAAACTCGGGTTACTAAATTATCTTAATTGCTCAATATTGAGGTATGCTGTCACCCATCAAAAAAACCATGCTCTGTTACACACACACACACACACACACACTCTTATATACACACAGCACGCTTATGCCCAATGGAATGACTAAACATAAGCAGGGGCTCTAGCCCATTCAGTTAAACAATTAACGTTCTAAAAGCTCACAAGATTTGGTAAATATGGTTTGTTAAAGACCACCATTCAGAGATCATGGCAGTGAGCTGCAGCAATATTTTACACACTTACATTACAACAGAGTCTGCCTACCAGAGGTGATGAACTAATGGCATTCATTTGCAAGAAATTGCAAGGCAGTGAATCTACACTCCTGGAAATTGAAATAAGAACACCGTGAATTCATTGTCCCAGGAAGGGGAAACTTTATTGACACATTCCTGGGGTCAGATACATCACATGATCACACTGACCGAACCACAGGCACATAAACACAGGCAACAGAGCATGCACAATGTCGGCACTAGTACAGTGTATATCCATCTTTCGCAGCAATGCAGGCTGCTATTCTCCCATGGAGACGATCGTAGAGATGCTGGATGTAGTCCTGTGGAACGGCTTGCCATGCCATTTCCACCTGGCGCCTCAGTTGGACCAGCGTTCGTGCTGGACGTGCAGACCGCGTGAGACGACGCTTCATCCAGTCCCAAACATGCTCAATGGGGGACAGATCCGGAGATCTTGCTGGCCAGGGTAGTTGACTTACACCTTCTAGAGCACGTTGGGTGGCACGGGATACATGCGGACGTGCATTGTCCTGTTGGAACAGCAAGTTCCCTTGCCGGTCTAGGAATGGTAGAACGATGGGTTCGATGACGGTTTGGATGTACCGTGCACTATTCAGTGTCCCCTCGACGATCACCAGTGGTGTACGGCCAGTGTAGGAGATCGCTCCCCACACCATGATGCCGGGTGTTGGCCCTGTGTGCCTCGGTCGTATGCAGTCCTGATTGTGGCGCTCACCTGCACGGCGCCAAACACGCATACGACCATCATTGGCACCAAGGCAGAAGCGACTCTCATCGCTGAAGACGACACGTCTCCATTCGTCCCTCCATTCACGCCTGTCGCGACACCCCTGGAGGCGGGCTGCACGATGCTGGGGCGTGAGCGGAAGACGGCCTAACGGTGTGCGGGACCGTAGCCCAGCTTCATGGAGACGGTTGCGAATGGTCCTCGCCGATACCCCAGGAGCAACAGTGTCCCTAATTTGCTGGGAAGTGGCGGTGCGGTCCCCTACGGCACTGCGTAGGATCCTACGGTCTTGGCGTGCATCCGTGCGTCGCTGCGGTCCGGTCCCAGGTCGACGGGCAAGTGCACCTTCCGCCGACCACTGGCGACAACATCGATGTACTGTGGAGACCTCACGCCCCACGTGTTGAGCAATTCGGCGGTACGTCCACCCGGCCTCCCTCATACCCACTATACGCCCTCGCTCAAAGTCCGTCAACTGCACATACGGTTCACGTCCACGCTGTCGCGGCATGCTACCAGTGTTAAAGACTGCGATGGAGCTCCGTATGCCACGGCAAACTGGCTGACACTGACGGCGGCGGTGCACAAATGCTGCGCAGCTAGCGCCATTCGACGGCCAACACCGCGGTTCCTGGTGTGTCCGCTGTGCCGTGCGTGTGATCATTGCTTGTACAGCCCTCTCGCAGTGTCCGGAGCAAGTATGGTGGGTCTGACACACCGGTGTCAATGTGTTCTTTTTTCCATTTCCAGGAGTGTAGTAGGACGAACGCTGAGAACACGGCGTCACCACTCCATGCCACTACCATCAGGCCAACACCGTCGCAGGCTACCATTCACCCCTCCCCCTCCACTTCCTCCATCCCTCCCTCCCTCCCTGCCTCCCTCCTTCTCTCTATTTCTCTTTCTCTCTCTCTCTCTCTCTCTCTCTCTCTCTCTCTTTCTCTTTCTCTGTTTGTAGCCGTATCAGGCATAGACACGCGACACCGACATGACAAAACTTCCCCGGCCAGGTTGAAAGTCAAAGTCCAGCTCTCTCGTTCCGTGCTTTCGCCGCGCTTAAACATCCTAACTTCGGCCATGGTGTATCTTTGCGCCAGAAGTCGACAGCGGAGAGAAATCGCTAGGTACGCACATGTCAGTAAGGACAACATCAGACGAATTAGGGGGCGCACAGGCATTAAGACAGTCGTTCTTCCTGCGCTCCGTAGGGAACACAACAGCTAGAAGTCTTAATAACTGGGACAATGGGACAGACCTGCCAAGCACTTGGCATTGGGTTGAAGATTATAGACGTCTTCGTCGATGTAGCATTGCGGTGCTCAAAGCAATCATCTACTTGATAACAAATGACTTTCTTGTAATAGTGTTTTAAATGTCTCTAGTGGCTACATGTTAAAAACTACTGTCTATTGCACGTAGGATTATCCTAAATTGGATATGTGTTACTAGATCCAAAAGTATCTTACTACATTTAGGAAATTATCATGTCTAGTGTCTATCGATTACAAAGTATTATCGGTCCTATCTTAACATTTACGTAGTGAATTTCATTTGCCTCGCTGTCCCTATCTGCCATTATTTAATAGTGGAGCACGCTGTTTACTTTATTTTTTGATGTTGTCTTTCACTCATCTTATTGTTACAAGTTGCTAATCCATTTCGTTATATCAACATGTTTCGACACTGCTGTAGGATTTTTAACCGGCGACGCGACACTTCAAGACAAGAAACCTTACTGAAAACCATGCGTTTTGGAGAAATGTTTAACGTGCCGTATCACTTAAAGTGCACGTTTCCCTGTTGCGCAGCTATGAACAGTGAAACCAGCAGATAGGGGATGTGAGCTTCACAAATACTTAAATCAACACGACGGACGATCGGATTGTTTCTGTCAGCCAGTCAGCACAGAACACGTGACCTCAAGGAAACATCATTGTTTCGTTGCGCCAACACACAAATGCCGCAGATAAAAGCATTGACTAGGTTATTATCTGACGTCGTCCACACTTAACTCCTCGTTTATTAGGTAAATTTGTTACAAATACGCCTCTCCTTGTGTCAGCTCAGCGCAAGTCCACCAGAAAGAAAAACTGCATCTCCGTGTGCAATTTTCGTTTTTGTTGGGACAAGTTTTCTATCTACGGCACCACTCCCATACATACGTGCCACAGGGACTCGAGCCCCGGACCCTTAGCTTAAAGCCTGGTGCTCTACCGGCTGAGCCGTCCAGGCTCACGCTCTTGGACAGTGGTAAAAGTGCACGGTGAGCCAGTGATCCACGCTTCACTGCTGGCTTACGACTCCAATGGCGACTTCAGAATGGCAGAGGGTACGTCCCGTTGTACCAGTTGTTTCTGCTATCTTGCGTTCCATCCACGTACGGAGTGGAGGAAGAATGAGTGTTTTGAGTGCCTGTGTGCCTGCTGTAGCTAACCTAACCTCTTCCTCGCGATCCCCGTGTGAGCGATACGTCGGGGACTGCAGCGCATTCCTCGAGTCTTCAATTTGAGTCGGTTTTTGTCGCATGGTGTATTGGTTAGTACTGTGGGCTTTGAATCCAGGGGACCTTGCGACGTGTTTTGCAATAGTTTCTGGAAATGTGGCCGTGGTGTTTGTTGAATAATGGCGCACGCTGAATTTTAGCTAGGACCATGTAGTGTAAACCGTCGCTAGCTGTTATTGTACTAGCGTATAGGTTGCCGGCGATATAAATACAAACATTCGAAAGCAGAAACTAATAGACTACACTACATATAGCATAGAGTGAACTTCATGGTATCGCTGATAACAATTTTATTTGTTATAGTTTCGCTCTTTTTCCTTTGCACCGATTTTGCCGGCAGATTCCAATTCAGTTCAAGGATAGAAACAACAGTAACTAATTGTTGTTTCGAGAAAAAGGACTGTTTCTGGCAATGAGAATTTGCAGAAAATAAATGCGTGGTCTAATGACTGGCAGTTATCTGCCAATATTAGTAAGTATAACCCACTGCGTATAACAATGCGTAAATCCCCATTAAAGTACGAGTGCAAAATAAATGCCCAGTCTTTGGAAGCGGTAACACCCGTCAACTATCTGGGTGTGACTATTCGATATGATCTCAAATTGAATGATCAGATTACGCAAGTGATGGGTAAGGCGAACTCTGGATTGCGGTTTATTGGTAGAATCCTGAAGCGATGCAGTCCTTCAACAAAGAAAATAGCTTACAATATCTTAGTTCGTCTGTGTGGGACCCTTAGCAGTTTGAATCAAGAGATTGAGAAGGTCCAAAGAAGAGTAGCAAGAGTCGTGAGTGGTACATTTAGCCGTCGTGAGAGCGTTACAAATCTCATAGCAAGTTTGAAGTGGGTCAGACTTGCAGATAGGCGGAGAGCCAAACGGAACTGGCTGCACACTCAGTTCCGAAATCCGATCTTCGCCGAGGATGTAGAGCATATATCATTACCACCAACTTTCAAATCGCGCTATCATCACCATTCAAAGATATAGAAATTAAAGCTCATACTGAGGTGTTGAGACAGTCGTTTTTCCCTCGCGCGAAGCGTGAGTGGAACAGATACGGGGAAATGTGAGTTTGGCGTGAACTGCGCCCTCTGCACACACCGCTTCGTTGCTAGCGGAGTATATATGTAGATGTAGAATTGTCTGATTCTCCGCTGTTTTATACGATGCAACTCGAGAGAAAATGTTAAACAAATCTTAAGTGTATAGCCAGACGTACTGCTTATTGGTTCTGTGTGGATCTCATTCTCGCGACATTGTTGACGCACTGAACAACGCCAAGTAAGAGACAGGTATCGCTCCACACCGTACTTTTAAAGCGCGGGGCGCCCGCAGTTGAATTTCTGGTTTCAGAAGCTGCAGAGAGACAACCACGCGCGGCCCACGGCCGTTGCTGTGTGCGTCCGAGACGCCAACACGGCTGCCTCCGTGAAGGATCGCGGGCTGCTGGTGGAGGTCTTTCAGCAGAACGGCGAGTGTGGGCCAGCAGCCCTGCGGCAGAAAGAAGCCACTGGTCCGGTGTCTGCCGAGGGTCTGGAGAAAATGATCACAAAATTCAAAGAGACAGGTTCTGCTGAAACGCAGTGTGGCAGAGGGAGGGAAGCAGTTCAAGGGGTCGAGCGGTGGTGTGCGATGGTGCACTATCCGCGCCGAATTTCCCGAACGCCGGACATGCCTGCGAACACAGTGCATAAAGTCCTACGAAACTCTCTGCATCTCTATCCGTACAAAATCTCCCACGTTCAGGAGTTGCTTCCAGTTGACCCACAATCAAGACAAACGTTCGCTCTGGAATTTCTTGCTCACGTGCAAGTTGACAGTGAGTGGCCAGGAAACATACTGTGGAAGGGCGAAGCCCATTTCCATCTCCAAGGACCAAGGACACGTGAATACGCGGAAGTGCAGAATATGGGCAACGGGAAATCCGAATACGCATCTACCGGTGCCACTTCATTCTGCAGAGGCGACTGTGTGGTGCTGGTTTGACGGCATCGCTTATCGCAGGGCAGCATTTTCTCCAAGAGATTAGTCCTGCGGGTCCTGTTACCTGTACCGTGACCGGTAAACTTTATGAGAGTGTTTCGCGCACCAACGCCACTCCAAGTCTTGAACAGCGTGGATGTGTGGGTGGGACCATTTTTAAGCAAGGTGGCGCTCCTTCGCACATTGCACGGCCAGCCAAGCGGCTGCCGCAGTGACATTTCGGAAATGCTTTAATATTCAGCCGTCATTTCCCTACATCTTGGCCATCCAGTTCACCTGCTCTTAATCCGTGTCAGCTCCGGCTGTTGGGTTATGTGAAAGACGTTGTCTTCAGTGCTCCAGTTACGAACGTTGCTGAAGTGAAGGCACGCATTGCGTCACGCAATCTGAACGCGACGCCTGAGACGTTCTGATCTGTTGGGGAACATGGCGTTTCTCGACTTCAGCTTGCGGCAGCAAATGCTGGAACGCATACTGAACATGCGCCAGTCTGACGACAACTAGAAATCGATTTGCTTTTGCTTTTTATGCGGGTTTTGACCTCAGGAAGATTAAGAACCGATTTTTCCCGTCAGACGTGGTACGACCAAGCGGTGTTGGATGGGCTTACCAACAAACAGCGGCACAACTGTTGAGTGATTAACTTGTGCAGTGATCTACATTGAGCAGTACGGATGGTGTAATATGCAACTCAAACCATAGGCGTCGTATCGTGATTTGTATGTCATTTGTAGCAAACCTCATTTACCTTAAGACGCTTACAGTGCCATCTATTGGTAAAGTTTTCGTTACTTCTTTACACCATGACGTTTCCCCCTGCGTTAATAATATGCTGTTCAAATTTGATATCATTCTGAGCGGTGGTTCTCTTCCTATGGCGTTTTCAAACTAGAATTTTAGTTACGGACTCACTTCATTCCAAGTCAACTAATTACGGGAAAGGAATACCAACAGTCGTCTTAGGATGTTACTGCATGTCACCCCTTCTCACCCCCACTCCAACCACTACGGGTGGTACAGTTATCTTATTGCCACAGTATTCTTATACAAGTAATGACTCATGAATATACAAAAATTTGGTTGACACAGTTCCAGTCCTTTCTGAGTTCTGATTCTATGTATCTGATTTTCGAGTCCACCCTCAGCCACAGGGCTGGTAGGGGTGTGTTATTGTCACAATGATTTTTTTCAAAGAAAAAGCGATGGGTGTGCCAAGTTTGGTACAAAATCCTTCAGATGTCGCAAAGTTACGCTCACACGACGCAGTGCTGGCGCGCCCTTCTACCCCCGAACTCTAGGGGTGAAACGTCTTCGGGACCGTCAGCCATGACACTAGCGACCCTGAAAATTATGGATTCGATATTAATATCGATCGTTAACGAATATTCCTATGCCACGTTTCCTGCCCCACACTTCATCTCATGCGATGGTAGCTGCATATTCCCCCCCCCCCTCCCCCCCCGACCCCGGCAAATTATTGTTATTATTTTTACACAGGTAATGAGTAGCGTATGTGCAAAATTTCAATGTTCGGGCTCCAACGTTCAGGAACTGACCTTCTACGTCACCTCGTTTGACCCCCTCGCCCCTTCCCTACGACAGGTATGTGGTTATTACCTCTCGAGAGTTCGATGTTTCGTTGAAATCCACATGGTGTGTAGGTGGAGACGTGGAACACAAATGATTTCTGCGACTGTAGGGACAGCAGGATACGAGACGGCAACAGTGATGACATGTCTGCAGTGGGCAGCTAATCTACAGTAAGGGACACCTGACGAGATAAATGAAGATGAAAACGCTACATGAAAACAGGAAGCGAAACAGAAATATTTATGTTGCACAGCGGAGGAGGAAGTTTGAAAGCAAACTTGAATACAAATTTGAAAAAATAAAAAGAATTACGTCTATCTACATACATACATTGATGCATGTACGAACTCCACAAGCCACAACGACTGAGGGTACCTTCTACCATTATTACCCAATCCTCTACCTGTTCCACTTGTAAGTGGAGGAAAAGGAAAGCGAATGTTTATACGCTTCCATACCACAAATACCAGTTCTACATTGCTTCGGGAAAAGATCGTCGTCTTCCTCCAGTAATCTATGTTTCAGTTTACGCAGCTTCTCCGTAATACTCTCGTACTGACGGAACCAACTGGTAAGAAACGTAGCAGCCCGCCTCTGAAATGGTTCGTTCAAAGGGTTCCTTTAATCCAGCCTGGTGGGTATCGCAGACTCCAGCAGTACTCAAGGCTCGCTGGTACCGGTGTGTCCTACACGTGGTGTGCTGGACGGATGAGCTAGACTTTCCTAACTTCTCCTTCCCTTCTACCGACATTACGCGCTCGTTCCACTGCACGTCGCTTTGCAAACATTGCTGGTAGATATTTAATAGAAAGCACTGTATCAAGCAACATGCTACTAGCAATGTATTTGAGCGCTACACCATTATTTTTCCGTCTTACCTCTATTACTTTATATCTTTCTACACCTGGAGCGAACTGCGTTTCACCACACCAGAAAGAAATTCTGTCTAAGCCATCCTGCTTCCTCCTACAGTCTCTCAACCACGACACTTTCCCATACGCTACAGCATCGTCGGCCAAGACTCCCGGCGTGCTGGCCACCGCACCCGTCAGTTTTTTAGGAGTACTGAGAAAGGAAAGCTGTCCCATCAGACATCCCTGCAGCACTACACACGAAACTCTTGCCTCTGATGGATACTCTCCGTGAGTTATATCGCTCTACGTTGTTCAAATGGCTCTGAGCACTATGGGACTCAACATCTTAGGTCATAAGTCCCCTAGAACTTAGAACTAATTAAACCTAACTAACCTAAGGACATCAAACACACCCATGCCCGAGGCAGGATTCGAACCTGCGACCGTAGCAGTCCCGCGGTTCCGGACTGCAGCGCCAGAACCGCACGGCCACCGCGGCCGGCGCTCTACGTTGTATCCCTTAACAAGTCTTCGAGACACGTAAGTGCGAATCTATTCTGTGTACTCGGACCACTAACCGGGACCTAAACGGGACTGCGGTGGAACTACACCTAAACTTACGAGTTTCGCTCTCACCATTACAACAGAGGGCAGACACCAGACAAGCTGATATTAGAATTCAAGCTGAGTAGAAGCCAATCTCTAAAAGACTCGATAAAATCTACACAATTCCGATAAAAACTCTAAATGCCACGAGGAAAATACAAGAGTAAAATATAGCTACAGTGATGAGGAAATAAAATAACATTAGTCTGGGAGTTGAAAGCTGAAACCAGAATGGAAGGGACTCTCGCAGTTGCATAGTAGATACGTACTGAACTGTCAAATTTCTTCGAGGAAACTATTAGAAAAGCTATTATCACGCTCTAACTTTTATAAAAGACGTAGAAGTATCCCAGTATACTGTAATGCTTTTATAAAACGTCTTTTATAATCGACATTTGACGAAGATATCTGATAGTGTGGTACAGTCCTTGGTGTTGTTCTTTTGCGAGTGTTCCAGCAGAGGGCGTTGTGGAGGGTCGTTGCTTTCCGTGTCTCGGGCACACAGTGCTCTGGCGGCCGGCGACAGCGGTGCTCGGCGTCAACATAGCAGCGGAGTGGCGGTACGTGAGTGTGATGTCATTCAGTAAAAGTTAAAAAGCTGTGCATCTGCTTAAGGTTTCATTCGTTGAGTAGAAAATCTCACTCATCCAAGTAGCGCGTGAAAATTAAAAGTTCCGCTATTAGATTAACCCTTGAATTCGAAAGGCAGGAAAGTGTTACATTGCAACTAAACCACATTTTACTCAAAGGAAGTCGTAATTTACAGGTTATGAATTAGTTAAGTACCATTATCGTATGCCCAGTCGTTTGTTACGTGAGAAATAAAGTAAAATATGTCGTGTTTTATAGGCTACTGCAATCATAAATTTTGCGAGGGTTTACTAGTCCAGGGTTAAGCAAGTGGCACTTGCAGGTGTAACCGTTATTTGCACATGCTCTTCTATATTGACCCATCGCACGATTTATCTGAGTTCCGGTGGCAGTTTCATTATTTGTGCCTACGTTTTCGTTGAACAGATGATGTAAACTGCGCCCTGTCTCTGTTTTGCACAACTTACCGCATACTCTGCACAATTTATGTACCGGTGCTCCTGCTCTACTGACTTTCCTTTCGTAGTGGTCCCTCTTACGTCGTTTGCAATTAAAGGAACCTTGTGTATTTTATTTATTTCTTGCACACTGGATCCGACTGCGAGAATTCCACATGGGTGTAGTGTATGTCAATTTCTACATTGTCAATGACAATTACTTTCACACTGTTTACAAGTAGAGATTAGAAAGTTAAGTCACTACTACAACGATGTGTAACACAATGACGAAATGTGAAAAGTTAGGCCTCCAGATTATAAAGTATAACACATAGTAAATTAAATATGAAAAGGTCATATAACCCAGAGTGTTAAATACAACCAGTTAACACTAAAAGATACATATGTGACAAGAATGTACAGCTTAATTTTCAGTTTATACGATACATGCTATTTTATTTTAGGGCAGTTTCTCAGTGTGTTTCATAAACTCTTCCAAACTGTAAAATGACATGGCTAAAAGAAATTGCCTCAGGATCTCTCTAAATGTAGATTTTTGGCTATTTCACATTTGATTTCTGGAGGAAGAGCGTTAAATATCTTTGTACCAGAGTGCTGTACATCCTCCTGCACAACCTTCAAATTTTGAGCTTCAGTGTGGAAATCGTTTCCTCCTAGTGTTGTACTGACGGTATTCACTGTTACATTCAGTGTTTTTACTTATGAAACACCCAAGTTATATATGTATTGAGAAGTAGTTGTAAGAATTCCTAGATTCCGGAAGAGGCATCTGCAACTGCATCTAGTGTCTACACCACATATATCTCACAACACGCTTCTGAGTAATGAATATTTTGTTTGGAAGAGGTTGATTTCCCCAGAAAATAATTCCATATGCCACCAAAGAAATGAATTAACCCTAGTAAGCTGCTTTTTTAGTGCTTAAGTTTGCACTGTCAGATGATTCGCATTGCAAAAATTGTTGACTGAATCTGGCTGCTAGGTGTCAGGTGTCTTGCATCCCTGTTAGGTCTGATGGAAGTCACGAAGTGCCCTCACTGTGAAATACTCCACGAATACTGTGTGGGTAGCCGGCTCGCTGTCAGTTTCACTGCCTGAAGATATAAACACCATTTCCGACCGTAATGCCGATACCTATGGTAGTTTGTTGAACTTTAAGATAAGAAAAAAAATACTTTTGAGTGGATCCTGAATTTTTCTAATATTCAAAATTCGACCGCTAGTAACTTTCAAAGTATTGAAATTCAAATTTTAGTTGCCCTCGTGAGGCGTCAGACAGGCAGCCCGCAGCTAGGACCCTGGACCGGACGCCAGTCAGCCGTAGAGACAGCGGTGCAGCCGCAGTGGCCCTGTTATGTTCTGTTCTCTGTTCCCTGTCTCGCATTCGCCCCACGGGAACACGGCGACTCGGTCGGTGTACAGGTTGAGAGTTCCTGGGCAGTACGTTCACAGCAGCCTCCACTGTTGTCTGTAGTCAGTACGGGCGCCGGTGATGCCTTCAAATCGGATGCTACAACAGTCGCTCCGGCATCTTCACGCCTGCCTTTCTCTGAATGCTATCACGCTCCCCGTCCGTGCACTAATTGCCTACCGTTGACGTAAGTTCCGTCCACGTTCCCAGTTATTTCGTTCGCCACGGGTGTCAGATGCATCAGTTTTCGTCTCGTGGAAATCGGATATTCCAGTGAGCAGCGGTTTCCCCCCACTTTGCTGACTTTCATATCGCCACAAACAGTATGACTTGAGTGACGCCAACTCAACATTTAAACCAAGTACTCGTCATGGTCACTGACAGTTTGTGTAAGCATCCTCAGCGGACAGGTCTGTTCGAAGCTGTTAGTTGTAATTAGTATCCACTGTGTGTGGGTTCCGAACAATCTGATCTCGTTACTTCTCAGAGAACGCGTTTACTATTATGCAGGACATCTTGTCACATCCACTACCTACAAAACTGTAATTTACTCTTTATTGGTAGATCATTAAGATGTCCTCCAGTGCTGACAGTAATATTGGAGAACTTACCTACAGATGAACTTAGGTGTTATCTCAACATCCTGGTCACATCAGGGTAACTGTGGTTCGTAGGTGGATGCAGCTTAATGTTTATCCCATCCATGACACACTTTCCTAAACAGTATCGCATACGGCTTAAATTCCTATCTCGGTAGATTCGAATTTGTCTACCGCAGCACATACACCCCCACCATTTCCCAGTGGCCTATCCTTTAGCATACGCTTGAATTTTCCCCACAAATCTATCAATCGAGCGCTTTAACCAGCTATCTGTACATAGTGGTATGTGAGCTCCGCTGCCTTTTGGGAGGCCTTCAAATTCTCGCACTTCGTTGCGCATGCTACGCCAGTAAATCACAAGGATTTTAATACTGACCTGGGACGCGTTCGTTTGTAACCTACACTGACAATTCTTAGCGCTCTACAGATATTGTCGTGTAGACTGGATCAACAGCCACCTTATCTACAAAACCGGTCTGCTCCTCACACATAATCAGCTACCTGGCCCATTTACGAGAACCTACAGCCCTCAACCCTATCGCGTAAGTCTAGGAAGTCGCAGCCTAGCTTCTCACAGAAACTGCCGAGTCTCTGATTCAGCCTTCCATTCCATTCAGAACCGAGGGCAATCGATCAGTTCTGGGAACAAAGTTTCAACGTGAGCTTCGTTGAATCGGCAGGAGAAACGCTGGTCTGTGGTAGTTCCTAGAATGATCGAAGTATTACTTTCGATCCGTTAAGCTCAAAGTGTTACTTATACCATTATAGAACTGGGTCAGTTATTACAGAAAACGTTATTTCTATGACGGAAACGGAAAATCTTGGGATACAAGTTACTAATTTACTAAAGTTTTTCGAAGTGACAGGTCTCAAAATCGGGATTATCGTTAATTTAAGACAAATGCAGATAAATAATAATAAAAAGGGAAAATTTAATATAACATTGCATTTTACTTACAATATATGCTAATATTAAAGAAGACGATTGACTAAGCAGTGGGTTATGACTGGCACTCGTTAACTTCCGAAGATTCTCGAAAATGAGCGTTTATTCGCGTTGATAGAAACTGAAATTCGTGGTGAAAGATCCCTTGAACGAGGAAACTACTGCTAAAATTGTAGGCAGCTGATTTGCCTCTTACCCACGGGTAGGGATTGGTGAGTAATTTTATGTACAAAACTCTACAAAGGCATGCATGTAACATTTAACGGTTGCTAAAGAATACTATACACACCTTAACTTCCAGTCCCGCTTCATAGTGAAAATGCGGTCTTATTTTTAGACGTGGAGAATCCCGTGTAGAACGTTAAATTGAGCTCAATTTACCAACAAACCTTTCCACCGCAAAAAGTACACGCTGACTACAGGATGAAATTAGCAAAGCTCTGGAATAAGTTGATCGCCCGCCACAGTAGCAGGTCCACGCATACACCTCGCCTTGCTCACCCGTGCTGCTTCAACTTGGAGCCAATCCTACCTCCGGTAAAGACGCACTGATTGGCAGACGGACCGACAGATTGCGTGTGTAGGCATTTTTTCAGACCAATGAACTTTTCTTGTGGGATGGCGGTTAGGGCAACCCAACAACCGACACCACCTCCCCCCCCCCCCAATCCATTACGTCGTGTGTGGCGCTGTCGTACCAGTTGCCTGCCGAAATTCGTCTTTTGTCACTGTGCGTGCGATAAGATGATCTAACATGCATGACAGGGTGCAAGGTGGACTCATCTTTATGACAGTATCCACAGAAAATAGACTGTAGATATTTGTGGGAGACGCCGTCCGAGAAATATAGCAGTATAGATGCAAGAAATGCACATTTTTTTGAGGAATCGATAATGGTTTCCTGTGGCACATAGAGAGAATAAAAGTCCGACTTCTGCATTTCTTTTTTAGGTTTTATTTCCGATACTTAGCGGAAATGAATTCTGTAAATCACCGGATGTTAATTATAAAACGTACTTGCTTCAATGTTACAAGTGTTAAAATGGTCCAGCATATAACCAAGCCATTTGCAATGAAAAGTGTGGGAGTTGTTTCACTTTTCTGACAGTTGCTAAATACTTCATATTTTATGCATCTGTTCTTGCAGTTGTTGGATGATATGCTCCACCACCATGTGTAGTCTTTTTTTCTTCGAATTGGAAAGGAGTTTCTTAAAGTTTCACGTCCTTACAGGATAAAGTACACAGACATTCATGTGAACGCTAATTTCACTGTACAATTATGTATCTCTTCAGTAGACTACAAATCACGCTGCAGGTTGCAGGGATGATTTTAGTTAATAAATGGGGGAGAAAACAACACAGAACATTAGGTGCTCTTAATGTTTGTTAATGGCTAGAAATCATAAGATGGGTAAGATCTCCTCACAGCTTACAGCCTCTCTCATGACTGAATTCTTTTTCATTACAAATGGTTTGATGGCGATTAGAAGCTCCGAAGTGCACGATTCATCCATTCCTAGATAATTACGAAATAATCAGATCCCATCTGCTTAAGTAACAGAACTTTGGTACATTTCTTTCCTTGAAGTAGTTATTTCTTTCCCTACAAATTTCTCTCGGCCTTTTTGGCAGTCACTTTTAAAACATCCAAGGTAAAACTCGTTTTTCTATCTGTGTAAAACCAGTAGGATCTTGTAGAGAATGAACTCAATGAAATTAAACAGATCACAACAGGGTGGCGATGCGAACGCTGAGTGCAGTCGATTGGGGGGGGGGGGAGGGGGTATAAGCTGACACAGTTTGTCGTCAGTCGGCTGTGTAGGGGCCTTTCTCTGCCCCCCTCTCTCCCAGTCACCCCCCTTCATTTCCTTCTTATCTTCTCCTCCCTGTGTGTGCATGGTGGCCACCCATGCATTTGACGCTTTGCAGATGACTGGGTAACGGGTAATTCCCAGTCCCGGGTTGGCAAGTAGGTCTCGCACATACCCCTGGTACAGGCCAGCCTCAGGGATGGATGATTGCCTGAGATGTTACCATCCTCCTGTGCCAACTGGTCCCTCCATCTGCCGTTCAGGTGGTTTGACCTAAGGCAGAGGGCTCCCATTTGGAGGGCCCCTGCTGGAAGGAGTGCGCCATTGGGGACATTGGCAATCATGGGGGACTTCCTCCCAATGACTGATTTTCCTTCTCTTTCTCAGTGTTTCACATAAAAGAAAGTGGAATGAGGCTCCTGCCTCAATGTCTCTTCCTGTTGCGCCTCGATATCTAGTAGTCTCACGTTTAGACGAAAACCAGACTTTTGCTACTGTTAACTCCTTTGTTATAAAGAAAGGCGTGGATGGCATCGCCAGCTCTGTGAAGTCATGCTCTCGTCTCCGCAATGGAACGCTGCTTTTGGAAATTGATAGTGCTCTCCAGGCCCAGAAATTACTCAAAGCCCAAATCCTCCACGCATATCCTATAGAAGTGGAGACTCACAGGACACTTAACTCATCCCACAGTGTTGTCTACACCCGCCTGTTGGATGGTTTGACGGAGGACGAAATAATTATCTATCGGATCAGGACGTTACTGCTGTTCATCGAGTTATGAAGAATGAAGCTGGCGATTTGGTGCCCATGCGCACATTATTCCTGACTTTCGATTGGTTAATGCTTCCTATGAAGGCAGGCTATGAAGACATCTCTATGCGCCCTTTCCCAATCCCTTGAGGTGTTACAAATGCCACCAGTTCAATCATACCAGCACGTCATGTAAACACGCGGCCAAATGTGTCGCTTGCAGCAGGGATGCACACGAAGGCGCCTGACCACCTCCTTCTGCCCACTGCGTTAATTGTCATGGAGACTCTAGTTCTTGTCCCGTCTATCAAGATGAGCGGTCTCTTCAGGAGTTAAGGGTGAAGGAGAAGGTACCTTTTCCTGTTGCCTGGAAACTGTTCGTGAGCCGTAAAGGGACTGTCCCTTCGTCTGGAAGCTACAGCACTGTGTTAGCCTCTCCACCTCCCACAAAGAACATGGCTACGCAAACTTGTGACTTACAGTTCAGTTCGATGGTGGCAAACTCGCCTCACCTTCAAGCTGACACTCCATCTCCCGCTTCCCCAGCTGGTTCCTGTTCTTCGCCCTCACTGACTTTGACGGTTGCAACGCAGCCAGCAAACTGGCAATTCAAAAAGGAATATTCACGGGAAGATGTCTTGCATATCTCGAGTTCGCAGCCGTCTGGCTCTCCTGCCAATCGCCAAAAGCCAAAACAATCATCCAATGGCAAACAGGCTTCCCCCCTCTCTGACTCGTCGGCCGTCTTCGACTCGTCGGTCCCTTTCAACTGACCGACGCGGGGGAAGCTCCATTGATCCCGCTGACTTGATGGACAAAGATCCTCAACCTGTAGATTCCAGTGGCCGTCCTCCCTCGACGACTCGCCCTAAGCGGCCGTCGAGGTGAGTGTTTCTTCTTCATTCTCCGGTGTTCCTAAATTTTATGACCCTTTTACGATGGAAGTCCGTGGCTTCGATCTAACGAAGTGGACCTCCAGCTGCTCCTGCGATCACAATGTCCGCTTGTAATCTGTCTCCTAGAAACCAACCTATGTCCTCAAGACCATTTTGCTCTCTCCCATTTTACTTCGCTAAGGACGGACCTCCCCCTTAGGGCAGGGATTACTGCTCATGGTGGGGTCATGCTACTTCTACAAGATGTTTGCCATCGTCCTATCCAATTGCACACCCACCTGAGGGCAGTTGCTGCCCGTGTTTTCCTTCCAGAATTTACCTTTTCCCTCTGCTCCATTTACATCCCTTCGTCTTCTGCTGTCACTAGGACAGACCTGATGCAGCTTGTTGCTCAGCTTCCTCCACCCTTTCTGCTTCTCGGTAACACCAATGCTCATCATCCCCTTTGGGGCTCGCCTGTCGCGTGCCCGAGAGGTTCTCTTTTGGCGGATCATCTTAATGATCTTACTCTTGTGCGCCTTAACACAAGACCTCTCGATCTGCTCTGCCAAGCTCGCCCGCCGTCTCGAGTGGTGTGCTCTTTCCGATACTTACCCGAGTGACCACTTCCCTTGTGTGACTCGCCTGTACGATCATACCCCACCACAGTGGCCCGCTCATTGGAAATTCTCTCTTGCTGACTGGAGCCTATATTCCTCCTTGGCAGTCTTTGATGAACGGCCGTTTCCCAGCTGTGATGATCAGGTCGAACACCTCGTGGACGTTATTCTCTCGGCTACCGAATCCTCTCTCCCTCGTATTACTACTTCTCGCCGTCGGATCCCGGTCCCTCGCTGGACTGTGGAGTGCGGCAATGTGATTCGTGCCCAGCGACGTGCGCTTCGCGTCTTTCACAGTCATCCTACGTTAACAAACTGCATCCGCTACCAGCAACTACGTGCGCAGTGCCGCCACACTATTAAGGAAAGCAAGAAAACGTGCTGGGTTTCCTTCACCAGCTGGTTCAACTGTTTCCTCCGTCCTCTCTCGTTTGGGGCGGCCTGCGCCGGCTTTCCCACCACTCTGACTGGTGGGAAACGTTATAGTCGACCCTGTAGATGTTTCCAACGCTTTGGGCCGGTACTTTGAAGTGGTTTCAAGCTCCACCCACTACCATCCTGCCTACCTTCCTCGTAAACGCGGAGGCGGCTTGTAGAATATCTTTTCTCTCGAATCGAGAATGCTACAATACTCCTTTTACTATGAGGGAGCTTGAACGTGCTCTCTCCTCATCCAGGTCTTCTACTCCTGGGCCCGATACAATCCACGTCGTCACGCTGCAGAACCTCCCTCCGTAGGGAAAACGCTTCCTCCTCATTACCTACAACCGTATTTGGACTGTCTGTGTATTTCACACGCTTTGGCGTGAAGCTATTATTGTTCCCTTAGCTAAGGCTCGTAAAGATAAATCTCTTCCTTCCAGCTATCGTTCAATTTCCCTTACCAGCAGCGTTTGTAAGGTGACGGAACACATGATCAATGATCGATTGGTGTGGTGGCTGGAGTCACACCAGCTTCTCACTAACGCTCAGTGTGGGCTCCGAAAGCGCCGCTCAGCTGTTAATCATCTCGTCGCCCTATCGACGCTCATCATGAATAATTTTCTGCAGAAGCGACAAACAGTGGCCATTGTCTTTGATTTGGAGAAAGCCTAGGATACCTGCTGGCGTACAGGCATTCTACGTACTATGTACATATGGGGCCTTCGCGGTCGTCTTCCCACTTTCATCCGTGAATTTTTACAGAGTTTTCCGGGTACGTGTGGGTTCCTCCTTATCCCACGCCTTTTCACAGGAGAACTCAGTCCCTCTGGGCTCCATACTGAGTGTCGTCCTTTTCGCCATAGCCATCAACCGCATTGTGGACAGCCTTCCAGCTGACATTGCCGGCTCTCTTCGTGGACGACTTCGCTGTTTATTGCAGTTTCCAGCGGAAGTGTCTTCAGCGTTGTCTGGACCATCGCTATTCGTGGAGTGTCACAAATGATTTCCGCTTTTCCGCTACCAAATCAGTTTACGTCAACTTCTGGTGCTACACGGCGTTTCTTCCTCCGTCCTTGCGACTGGGCCAAAATGCTCTCCCGTTCGTGGATGCAACGAAGTTCGATAGGAAGCTCTGTTGGTTTCCCTAAGTGTTCTACCTGGCTGCACGCTACAGCTGGTCCCTAAATGTCCTTCGTGTATTGAGTGATACCTCTTGGGGAGCTGACTGGACTGTCCTCTGCCTCTATCGATGTCTTGTCTGCTCCAAGTCGGATTATAGATGCATTGTCTACTCTTCTGCACGGCTGTCTCTCTTACGCCGTCAAAATATAATAATATTTCACTGTAAAAATACACTATATTTTTACAGTGAAATATCATTATCCACGGCCACGGAGCTCAACAGTCCAAATAAAATGGACAAATTGTTAAATATAATACATCATTTGGAGATCCGTCTCGCCACTGGTGCCTTCTGTACTAGTCCTGTTGAGTTACGCAGAAGCCAGTGAACTACCACCGTCATAACGGTGCGACCTCCTACTCAATAGGCATGTGTTCGGCTGTCTTCCATGCCAGGCTACCCAACCTTTGACACTTTATGACATTCTTGAACGACCGTACGAGATGTACGTTTCTTCTCTGCGGCCTCCGGGCGTCTGCTTTCGTCACCTGCTTCAGCACTTCCTGTCGCTTTCCGAATGGAGGAGAGCCCTTCACCACCTCGGTTTCAGATACAGGTTTGTGTTTTTTTTTTACCTCAGCTCGTTCCCGAAGGATTTGATTCCTGAGCTGACCTATCGCTGCAAGTTTCTCGAACATAACTCGCAACTTGACAATAGCATATCTTTGTACACTGATGGTTCCAAGTCCGCCCAAAGTATTGGCTGTGCTTTTGTCGTCGGGGCTGATAAATTTCAATACCGGCTTCTCGACCAGTGCACAATTTTTGCAGCAGAGCTTTTTGCCCTCTGTCGGGCTGTTGACTACGTGCGGAGGCACCACCTCACTCACTGTGTGATCTGCTCTGACTCCCTCAGTGCCCTTCAGAGTCTAGATGATCCCAATCCAGTCCACCCCATCGTTCGACGAATCCAGGACTGCCTCCATGTGTTCCCGGATGGGGGAGCCGAAGTGATGTTCATGTGGGTTCCTGCCTAGGAATGACGATGCTCAGACTCACTCAGCGCCCTTCAAACTCTGTGTGCTGTACACCGTCCATCCCTTAGTGAAGGAAAACTGTCACTTGCTCACTCTTGGTGGAGGCAGTGTGATGTTCTTGTTGGTTCCTGGTCATGTCGATCTGCCAGGAAATGAGGCTGGAGCCAAGGCTGCAGTCCTCGTACCTCAGCCCACTATTTGCTATGTTCCCTCCGATGATCTCTGCGTTGCCGAGTTTTGGGAGGTGGTGTCCCTTTGGCATCGCGAATGGTCGTCCCTTCACGGGAATAATCTTCGGCCCATTCAGCCTGTCCCAGTGCGTTTGACGACTGCCCTCCGCCAGGAGGAGATTATTTTAACTCGGCTGCGTATTTGGCACTGCCTTTTAAGCCATCGTCATTTGCTAAGTGGTACTGCCGCACCACTTCGTATACATTGATCCCAAGTTTTAACTGCCCTCCACTTCCTGGCGGACTACCCATTTTTTAACCAGTTACGTTCCCGCTTGGGATTTCCGTTTGGTTTATCAGCCGTTTTAGTGAATGGCGTGTGGGCTGTCGACCAAGTTTTACTTTTCATCCCCCGAAGCAATATGGCGAACGTCATTTAATTTTTAGTTTTGGACCTCCGTTTCTGTATGGTGTCCTTTTTAGCCTTTTTCACGGTGCCTGTTTTTAGCTGTCCATTGGGACTGACACATTGTCATTTTTTTACTCCTCTGTCCTCATTTTGACTTGAGTGCGTATGACCCCACTTTTTTTTAGCGCCATGAAGCAAAACAATACCAAATCCAATCGGTAACCGTAAATTTAATCATCTTAGTGAGTATGAGTTCCGAAAGTACCTCACCTGAGACAAAACAAGTGGCTGATAGCTGGCACTGTATACTCAAATGAATTCTATACAAAGAATGATTGTTCTCCAGCTAAAATAAAGTCGTTAGAATACTATATTGTCAGAAGCATAGAGAAACACACTTTAAAATCCCCTAAAGAGGTTTAAATCAAAGATTTCAATTTTTAAAAAAGTCGTTTATCGTCGCACTGCTTAATGTCACATAGTCTCTCAAGATTCCCCTGCCCTGCCTTGCCCTGCTAATTTACTCAAGCACTAAGGCACATACATTGATGAGCACAAACATTATGACCACCTGCTTAATAGCATGTTTGTCCATCGCTCGAACGAAACACATCACGGATCCGACAATTCGTTGGTAGGTTTCTGGAGGTACGTCGCATTACATGTCCACACACAGGTCAGGTAATTTGCGTAAATAAAGGGCCGCTAATTGGCGCGCGCGGTGATGGCGCCCCATAGCGACCGAGACGGGTTTCATAGGTTTACGTCAGGTGGGTTTAGTCGTCAAAATATAAACTTGAGTTCGCTATAAATCTCCTCAAACCACTGTAGCACGGTACTGGCACAGAGCCACGGACATCACCGACATCAAGCATGCAGGGGGTTCGCAACTGTCAGCGTTTCTTCGATCACTAAAAGTCCCATGCAAGCGCAGGAGAATGTGTCGCAAAGCATAATGCTGCTCCCACCAGCCTGCGTCCGTGACGCCCTTTCTCTTCGATGACGGCGTTTGTGGAGACGACCATCGACCTAGTGCAGGAAAAAAATGATTCTCCAGAAGAGCCGACACTTTTCCACTGATAGACAGTAGAATCCCGATGGTCCCGTCCCCACGATGTCGTTGGGCAACATGTTAACACGTAGGATGGTCTGCTGCGGAGCTCCGTGTTTGCCAATTTACAATGAACGGCGTTCTCCGAAACATTTTCGCGTGCACCAGCATTGTTCTCTTCCAGCAGAGATTCTACAGACCACCATGTATCCTACTTTACAGAGAAGACAAGTCTCCGAACCCCACGTTCTGCGAAGAGTCGTGGGTGTCCAGCCATTTAGCGCTTAGTGGTAGTTCCACTGTCCTACCTCTTTCTGCAAATTCTCAGGACAGTAGCACGTGAACATTCGACTAGCTTCGCCGTTTTCGAGATATCCGCTCACAGGCTCTGCGTAACAATTATCTACCTTTTGTCAAAGCCGCTTGTCTCAATGGATTTCCCATTTTCAGTTCGTAGCTTCGCTACGGTCATCCCGACCATTTCTGCTCTACTTAAACACTTTTGTTGCCGTGTCTCCCAACGCCACCAGTCGACATCCAGCGTCGCGGCGGGCAGTGGTTTTAGCGTTTTGACTGTTTATTGTACTTGACTGCTGGGCCTCTTGCTCTTTTACTTTGTAAAACTTTCCCTACTTTGTCCTTGCGACAAGTTCCCTATATGCTTCCAAGAAAATTCTGCCAAATCTATGGTCATAAAAAAGAGAAACTTGCCCCACTACCGTTCACAAAACACAGGTAGTCCCACTTTTTCCTCCTAGTGTAGCGTCAATTACAGACTGAATTCTCCACGAAACGCCTGTTATTTCGACACTCCCACTCACCCTAAACAACGTTCTGGTGCGTGGTGGCATTTTACCGTATAATTTACGCCTCCGTGCTCTGATAAACGTTTGAACTGTTTAACGCGACCGTAGGGATTAAGATTGAAAATATGACTGTTAAGACATCGGAAAACACCATGCCGAGTCGTAACTAAATGTCAGTACGGTCGGATTACTATTCCCTATTGTGTTCACCTACTGATGATCGGTAATTAGCGTGAAACAAATGGAAGATCGACATGGAGTAGCTAACGACGTGTTACACTGAATCACATAATCTAGCAACGAAATACGTACAGTAATCATTCACACCATCGTACACAAAAGATACCATATACGGACTGATCAAAATAACTACTTATACAGGTAAAATAATGCAGCTATTAAACTGAATGATTTACTGCAAATGCAAAAACAACACGATCGTGTATATAACGTTATACGTGGGTGCCAATGAAGGCTTGTCAAAGCTAATAAAGCAAATACCTTTGGTGTCGGAATGTGAGCGCAAAACGTTAATGAGAAACCGCTCTCAAAGAAAACTCACTTAGCTGGATTGTTGCTGTGACGTCACTGTTAAGCAGCAGAATCAATTCCATCGCCTTTGACTAATTACGTCATATCAACGCCAAACGTTACGCAGTGGCCTTCTCTGAAGACAACGGATCATACTGTATTCGTTAACAAATGAGTTTAGCACTGATAAAGGATATTTTTGAGTACAACAAACTGAAATCACAGTCACACTATTAATTAATTAGCCAGGAATTATGTCGAAAAGAATGTAACGTAACGAAAAAATAGAGAAACATGCATGCCAGAAATAAATTATCGTGGTTTCTGCGAGTAAGAACAGGAACCGCAGATGACCTTAAAATGCCACTACAGTGAAGTGCATCGTAAAATCCTAATATTACGGAATAGCGCTAATTTTTAATAACAAATATTGAATATAATAGGATTACCGCGAGAAATTTGGGGTTTTGGGAGGGAGACACTAAAATTAACACAACGGGATAATGAAATAAGAAAGTATTGGAAACATAAATAGAAAAGTAACAGAAAACGTGGAGAAATGGACACAAAAATCCTAAAATAAAAGCTGGTACACATCTAACGAAAATCCACAAAAAGTGACAAATATTGAAATAGATAACTAGAACTGACCTATATAAGTTAATTATAGTTACGGACTCCAGCCACAACACTGTTAAATATTTTAACGTTTTCGCAATTGATGTGTGGACTGCTCTCCGAAGTGCTACGGAAAAAATAAACCTTGGAACCGGTAATAGGAATAAACCTGTATTATAGTTAGTCCAGCCATAACATCGTTCAATATTTTCATCATTTTTAGAATAGGTTACAACAGTGATTTGTGATACCGGCAGTATACCTACACTCATTTTCCTCTCGGAAGTACTGGGAAAATCAAGGCGCTGGAATGGTTAAGAATGTAAGCTGTGCTGATGTGTTGCTGACTAACCACACTGTCCAACAGAGCAACATAGTCGTAAGAAACAGTTACACGATTGGACAAATGGTACTGCAAAGCAGTACTATCGGTTCCTGCATAGCGACATTCACGAAAAACATGAGAAATTCGTAGAAAACAGCAAACTATTTTTTGAGCAATAGTACTTTAAAAAGATTAGTGATTCCATGATTCAATATTTTTAACGTTAATGCAGAAGGTCTTCGAAGCTGTTTCTTAAAGAATTTATAATTTGGAAGTTGGCCTCTGAACTACCGTACTACGAAAAAGAACGGATTTCGGAATCATTAACTAGAATTCTCCTATGTAGAGCAAATGTAATACCGAGTCGAAGATTTTTTATTTATCGCGTTTAGAGTAATACTAAACGATTTAGCACTCCTGAGCAAATAAAACTCATAATATTGGAACGCGAAATCGACAGTTAAATAGATAAAAATTGTGAAAGTATGCGCAGCAGACGCCTGCTAGAAACACATATCGGAATCGATAACTAGTCGAACTACATAGGTCGATTCTAGTTTCGTTTCTAGTTGTTGCTATTTGTGCTACTGATGTTGCAGTACGTGTGCACTGTGCATACTTCGAGACTTTCCATACAGAGTATTTTCCTAGATGTCGATTCCACGTTCCGTTATTGTGTGTAAGTTTCATTAGGTCTGAATTGGTAATTCGTTAAAAAGTTAACTATATGGTGGTGCTCTCTGTAGGCTGTTATTGCCAAAATGCGATAAATAAAAAACTTGTTTCGTAAATATGCTATTTTTCGCAGTAATAGAGACAGCATCACAGAAAACAAATTCTGAAAGAAAGCACGAAACACATCTTGCGAAAACGCGTAAGAGGTATACCTTTGGATCGACACTATGATTCACCTATACACGTCAAATCTACTTACCCATTACTATGTCAATTATTTTCCGCAGTAGTACAGACAACAGCTCCAAAAATGAAAATCCTAAAAAATATCACTGCACACACAAAGTGCGGAAATGTGAAAAGTGATAAGCTTTGGATAAAATGTAGTATCCGACTGCACCCGAACCTTCTGAACCAGCACATGAATTCGTCAGATGTTATTGACGCGGCAACCTGCGGTAAGACCAAATAATTGCCACAGATGTGACACTCGCAAAATCTTCAGAGTACACCTAATGATGATCGACCATTCTATCCAGAAACGTTTCCGCGTCGAATACTACTGACTCATTCATGATGGTAAATACTTCGGTATTACAGCAGAATATTTTGAAAACGCAGATCCTTTCAGCCACGAAATACACCGAAAACAAATTACGATACGAAAACTAAGGAATACACATTAAACTAAATTGTAAGTCATATATAAGCTTTATCATCAACAACTACAATCTTCAACATAACAAAATATTCACACATTACGTCTTTAGTCAAAGCTGACGAGCGGACTCGAACACTAGAATTGACCCGATAGGCAGATAAATTTCCGGATGAATTTGTCCGATTCCAATCGTCGACTTTGAGCAATGGCGTCATACCTAAGGCAAAGACGACACGTATAGGCAATCTATGGAGGCAACGGATCAACTTGTAAACAAACGAATGTAGCATACGATAAAATTACAATCACAGTCACGCAGTTGGGGAACTATATCGAAACGAACTGAAGATAACGAAAATTATTAAGAACAAGATTTAAAAACAAATTTCCGTGTCTGGTAAGATGCATTCTCGTAATTTATGCGACTAGAAAAGCACAGAGAACCTTTAAATTGTATTACAGTAAAGCACATGGTGAAGTCGTACTGCTATACTGTTATAAAACAGCGCTAATTTTATATTAATTATTGTATCTAACGGGAGAAGTGCTGCAAAGTGGGGGTTTTGGGTGGGGAGAAACTGAAATGTATCAGAAAAATGGGATAATTAAATGAACGAAAAATACGGAAAATTAGCATAAAATGTGCAGAAACACACACTAAATTCTAAAACAGAAGCCAGTACCTGACAAATGATTATCAAAAAAAAGAAAGGAATTTGGAATTGATAACAAGAATGAACCTATGTAGGTAAATTCCAATTACAGATTCCACCCGCTCATGATTCATATGTAAATTAGTTTTACAGTTGTATGCACTAAAACGTAGTACGATTTCTAGGTTTGTAATTTTTCTCTAAAACTACTGAGGTGTATAGCAAAAATTGGAATCTGTAATTAGAACTGACCTTCTATATAGGTAAATTCTAGTTAGCGATTCCAATATTAGTAACTCTTTTGCAGTAGTTCAGAGAGCGATTTCAAATGCAGAAATGATATTAGCCTATTTTTAGAGCATACATGTGCTGAAAAACGATCTTGTTAGCCAAATTTTTCACTTTTTCACAGTAATGGTAATCGTAATACCATTTGTCGAAATCCTGTAACACATTAGTGCACACTCTTGTTAAAACGATCTAAATAACGAACGGTAGAATAATTGCAATCGGTAACTATAAGTAAACCATACAGGTCAGTTTAACAATTCCAGTATTTGTTAGACCCTACTTTTTGTCATTTTCTTTGTGTACTCGTCCCGTTAGATTTAACAATTAGGATTAAAAGTTGAGCTAGTTGATAATGTTATATCATGCGGTATAGTGTACTGTATTTAAAGGTTCTCGGTAGTTTTCTTACTCGCATAAATTACAGTAATTTGTTTGACATGTATACTTCTTTTCTTGTTCTTCGGTCCTCATTCCTTTTGGTGACATACGATAATTACTGAGCATCTCCATATGTACCCAAGTTGTAAATATTCCTCCATACGTATTTCCTATGTCATCACAGAATGCTCGCAGTTCCACACGCCATTGCCACAACGAACCGGCCACCAGAGACTACTGCCGAAGTCGTTAGGATAAAGTAAGTCTGACTTTTCCAGCTCTAATTAGACAGTAAATGTTTTGCATACTTTGTTTCTTGCTAGCACGCGTTCTACTTTTCAGTGTGGTTTAACTTTTGAAACAACTGGCTACACAGAGTGATCAGACAAAAGAGACGGTATTTATGCAAACAGTTTCTTACGCTACTAACAGACGGCGTTACTGTTTACGGTTACAGAATATTGGCGCGTACTTTGAAATGTTGCAGATCGGGTTATAAACTGAAATCAATAAAGTCATAAATAAAAATTATGCTGTGCTTCTGAGTTTCGAAAGTGGGTGACTAAGTGTGTATTCCTGTCTTGACACAAGCGTGTCGTTGCAACAGGTCTGCTAGGTACAAGAGGCACAGCACGTGAAAGCTCCACACGGGCAACAGTTGTCTGCCATCGCAGGGTAATTTCGGCCTGATGAGCAGGCAGGACGTCGATTTCGGGGCTCGAGTCGCACCCTCCATCGACTCCAGACTCTGGCTGCTGCAGTGAACAGCTCGCTGCCCACGTCAGCTGGTTCCCCTGCAAGGCCGTGTGATCCAGTACTCGCTATCGCGCCACGTTCTCAACCTGTGACGTACACTTCCCAGCAGACTCACTCCTGACCATCCACTCCTCCAACTTCTCTTCCTTTTGCTCTGTTCACCCTGCTTCAGACGAAATGCGTGTGCCTGCACCGTTTCCTCGACATCTGCAACACAACTATAAGCAGCTTCTTGCGCCATTCACTGAAATCTCTAAAACGCGAAAATCGTCTGTAGTTCCACTCCACACGACACAAAGATCGGCAGTTGCAGTTCCCTGTGGACCTGGCCCAGCGTCTGTGGCCTCACCATAGCAACGGGGCAGGTACTACTGCACTTAAGGCATCCAGACGTATTACTAAATTTGCCACACGTAAGGACATAAAAGGCGACAATAGTATGTCAGAAAGCACAACATGTGGCGTTGGTGAACTGTTTGAGAGCGCAGTGTGTGGAGAAACGACGTGTTTGAGAGAGAGAGAGAGAGAGAGAGAGAGAGAGAGAGAGAGAGAGAGAGAGAGAGAAAACTACACCTTGTGTGTTACAGTCTGTCCATAGCTCTACGCACAGCAGAACAATTTGTTGTTTTATCAGTGACAGGCTGACAAGCAAAAAAAGATCAAAGTTTCTTTTCAAGAGACACAAGGCCTTTTCGACCTAAATATTTCAAAGAAATTGGAAACAACCTGCCCCTGAAACGTAAATGCGGAGGCAAGTAAAAGTGGAAAAATGACTTAAGAACACACACAACATTTTCTATTTTCAATCCTTTGCAAACAGATAAGTAGTGAAAAGAGCCATTGCCGTGTTATTCCTGGTAAAGTCATACAGATTGTACCCTTCTAGACGGATGTTTTGCCAAGAAAGATATTGTGCTGAAGATATTACCAGCGAAAAGAACAAAATATTGTCAATCCATTAATGTTTACTTCTTTGGCAATATCTATACGAGCGGGGGGCTTGCTGATTTTGTAAGACTACAATGGGCCACCACAAGTGAAGATACATAGTCACTGGTTCATCATCAAACTTCACTCAGTGATTCACTGTCAAAGTATACGGATATGTTGGAATATGCTTAGCGTAACCGCAGGTTATGACACTAAAATATCCGTATCACTATTTGAAAAAGTTATCGGTGTGCCTTTCGATACTGGACTGCTTGAATGAGAAAGTGATTTTTAATATAAAAACTTGACTTCAGTGAAGTGTGCAAAATGTCTTCCGCTTTGTTTAAAAACTTCATCGAAATCCCGCATCTCCGCTATAAGGGTTAATGTAAGCTCTATGAGAAAATCAGCCCCGGAAAGATATTTCCAAACCGGGGCAAAAACTTGATAGTGCCCCCCCCCCCCCCCCCCCCCCCCGGGTATTTGAGAGGGGAAGTCAAAAATTTAAAACATGTTTATCAAAATACATTCAATTTGTAGTACACATCTTTGTGAAGAGTTTGATGAACAAGACATAGACGTTTGAGGATAAGTGAGACACGTTATTTGGTCTTAAGTGTACCAATGTGCAGGGCTACGCTGCAGCTTTCGTCTTTCGCTCTGTGGAATTCAGACGTGTATATTTTGTAATGGAAGCCATCAAAATCTATATTCAGGACAGTGGAAATTAAAATGTTCTGTGGTGCCTCTTCTGCTTCCACTCGGCCGGTTTGATATCCTACAACCCCCCCCCCCCCCCAAAAAAAAAATACTTCACAATTAATACTGGGTACTGGGTGGGATTATTTGTGATCAAGAGAATAAGAACTCTTCAGAAAATTTGTACACGCTCTTACCTATTAGCTAATAACTTTCCCTTGTGTGCCATTAAATATAGGAAACATAAAACCAGGAAAGACAAGCAAGACAGCACACATTGCTTCAGTTATTAGGTCCCAGCATTTTATTTCTCTAATCTTGCTACTGCTTCACATAGTATGCTTCCATTTCTGCGAAAGAATCTGTTACCTCATAAAAGTTCGTCAGACGTTTTACTAGATTTTATCATTTCGTTGTTTAATACTGAAAAAGGTGTTAATACAAATAGTACCCAAGGCTGCAGTGACTTCTCGATTTGATTGCGTCTATTTTGTCAATGTCTGCTACATGGAACGAACTATGCCTTTCTAATAGTGCAGCAATGGTAACACACGCCAATTAAGCGAGACTGTTTTGGCACAAATTGTCATTTATACCCACCTCATTAACATAAATAACACTAGTGAAAATAGTTCACAAAGTACCACCATCGAATGCCTATTAGGCCTACTACAAGCAAAAAGTTCTGTGTTAGGAATTAGTTTCACATTTCATTCAGGCTTTAGTTTCTCAAGAATGAGATCGAAAAGTAGTACGAAATTGTTATATAAATTGTTCCAAATAATTTGTGTGTCCCCGTCGCTTCTCCTTCCTCGCACACCCAATCAGCCACATAAACAGCGGTTGGCATTCACCCGTTCGGATTTATTCGTCTCAGCTCATATAGCTCAGTCCCCTTTTGGTCTCATGGTTAGTTTTTTAATTTCTAGATGCGACGGGGATTCCCCTGGAAGAGACATTATGTACACTATGGATGCATTCAAAAATCAAGATTCGGTCAGAAATCGACTGAGAACGTGTTAAAAAATGTTCACAAACCACCAGGGATGCGTTTCAAAATCAGGTGAATACCAGATACATCCGACGGGCGCTGGATACTAGGCGCTTTGTGAGACAAGGCTTTTCCATCAGGAATATGATGTTGGCGCCCGGGGCAGATAACCCGGTTGCCCCCCCCCCCTCCCCCCAAATCACCCTACCCCCTCCCCCCCCTTATGACCGGGCCTCTGAGGAGTGTAGTAGATGTGTGTTTCGCACTGTTATTACTTTAAGCAGCGGGTTTCTACAACTTAATTGAAAATGTAATGATACAATAATTGTTTAGAGTTGCTTGTAATTTCCCTCCTGTGGTACTAGTACCCTGTTACTTTCTATTTGGATGGAAATGACATGGGCCACTGTTTTTTTAATTATCGACTGTCATTCTAAGCGTGGTTATCGTGTGCCTCACGTAAATGCCTAAGGAAGATGTATTACACCATCTACAACTAATTTTATATTTCCATTAGAAAAATAATCTAACCAAGAAGACATTCTGCCCTTCGCTCCATAAACGGCAGACGGACATTCTGCAGGAATACATACACTATCCACAAGCCTGTTCCTCCCCTCTCGGCTTCCTCCTATGTCCCTGATTTCTTTCAATCCACTCCATAATCAACATCTTCCTCACATACTGAGGCCTGTTTTACATTATCCATTCTTCGTGTTTTCCACGCAGCTTCTCTTCATGCTTCGGAGTTTCGTGATACGCCGTTTCCTTCAACTCAGCATCAAATGCTTCTGATTTCCTAACCCGCCCCACATTTTCCGCTTGCAGCTTATCTACTTCCTCTCTTAAAATTCTCAACACCATCTCCCAGGTAGCTCCTTGCGGTTTTGACAACACCGCTACCTGTGCTACTGACTACATAATTAATTTTTGTTATGCAAACATAAATGAACAGAAAAACCACATAAATGTACCACTACTCTAAATATTTTCACTACCTTACATGGTTAAATAGCGATCCACATTCTTAGCTCTGCACAGAACAAAAGCAAATCGTGAGAACATCTGTAATACTACCGTATTATTTATTACTGTAACTTACTATTGCTGCACTTGATCGTCCCCCCTATCTATGCCATCCCACAAGTTATTATCCCACTGCTTGCCCTTCTGATATGCAGTCCAATCCTCATCTGAAGCAGTTGAGTTACTTGCATAGATTCATGCCGCAACTTCGTCGTCTTTGGATGTTACATTTTCTGTAGTCAGTGTTTCTTTTGTCTCTCCTATTTCACATTTCATAAATGCTTCGCAAAGGCTTCGCAAAGGCTTCGCAAAGGCTAACAGTGTGATCTTTATTCTCATTACCTTCTTTAGCTACCTGGGATTTTTGACCGTTTCTTGTAGTTCATTCTTGTAGGTTTTGTATGGAAAGCATGATGATCAAGCAGCAGCAGAATAAGATTTTCTATCTTTCCATTAGAATTGTCGATACCTTTGGGGAACCAGCGTAAGAATATTTCGGTTGCCATCCATCCGTATTCAAGAGCTTTGGCCCAACCTCTTGGTGGCAAAACAAGATTCGACTTCTTGCTATTCCCGCGTCCTAGGATAGAACAGCATCGGAGGCATGAATCTTCCGTTCACTGAACAATAAATTTCAGCTGTCACTGTGTGTCCACGATCTGCAGACGTGAGCACACCAAATTCACGATGTCCTTCACTTGCAATTTTTGAGTGCTGTTTCGGTACGACAGTTACACCAGTCCCATCACAGTTGTTAATTCTTTCTCCAGTTACTGGATTTTCGTCGATAATTCTAGTCAATAACTCAAAAAAACTGTTAGTGTCACTTCATTGAATCTCATAGCACATGCCACGGATGTGGCTTCTGTTTTTCTAAAACTTAGGTCAGTATGTCATCCAGAAATACAAGGCTTCAGTCCTCTCTAGCCGTTTCAGTTTTGTTGTTAAATGTGGGCATCCGTTTCATTCTGCGCAGTTCTTTGATAGTTACACCAAAAACGTCGCTTTTTCAGATCCTCAAAATATTTACAAAGTTCTACCTCTTGCTTCTTATTGAAAACACATTGACATTTTCCACTGCTTTTTGTCAGTTGTTGAGGGATTGTCATTTTTCTCCTTCACGTATCGTTTTAAAGTTCTCGATGGCACGACAAATGGTTACGCTGATTTTTCGTTGGTCGTAGTTTCATTAATTACCGATTTAGCAGCTTGTTCGATGTTTCCCGTTAACCAGTTTTTCTATCCGTTTTCAGTACGGAATGAATGACCATCTACAAATGAGAAAGGCAAAACATGCGGCAGGTACAGGGTGTTTCAAAAATGACCGGTATATTTGAAACGGCAATAAAAACTAAACGAGCAGCGATAGAAATACACCGTTTGTTGCAATATGCTTGGGACAACAGTACATTTTCAGGCAGACAAACTTTCGAAATTACAGTAGTTACAATTTTCAACAACAGATGGCGCTGCGGTCTGGGAAACTCTATAGTACGATATTTTCCACATATCCACCATGCGTAGCAATAATATGGCGTAGTCTCTGAATGAAATTACCCGAAACCTTTGACAACGTGTCTGGCGGAATGGCTTCACATGCAGATGAGATGTACTGCTTCAGCTGTTCAATTGTTTCTGGAGGTACACCTGGTCTTTCAAGTGTCCCCACAGAAAGAAGTCACAGGGGTTCATGCCCGGCGAATAGTGAGGTCAATCCACGCCGCCTCCTGTATGTTTCGGATAGCCCAAAGCAATCACACGATCATCGAAATATTCATTCAGGAAATTAAAGACGTCGGCCGTGCGATGTTGCCGGGCACAATCTTGCATAAACCACGAGGTGTTCGCAGTGTCGTCTAAGGCAGTTTGTACCGCCACAAATTCACGAAGAATGTCCAGATAGCGTGATGCAGTAATCGTTTCGGATCTGAAAAATGGGCCAGTGATTCCTTTGGAAGAAATGGCGGCCCAGACCAGTACTTTTTGAGGATGCAGGGACGATGGGACTGCAACATGGGGGTTTTCGGTTCCCCATATGCGCCAGTTCTGTTTACTGACGAAGCCGTCCAGGTAAAAATAAGCTTCGTCAGTAAACCAAATGCTGCCCACATGCATATCGCCGTCATCAATCCTGTGCACTATATCGTTAGCGAATGTCTCTCGTGCAGCAATGGTAGCGGCGCTGAGGGGTTGCCGCGTTTGAATTTTGTATGGATAGAGGTGTAAATTCTGGCTCATGAGACGATACGTGGACGTTGGCGTCATTTGGACCGCAGCTGCAACACGGCGAACGGAAACCCGAGGCCGCTGTCGGATCACCTGCTGCACTAGCTGCGCGTTGCCCTCTGTGATTGCCGTACGCGGTCGCCCTACCTTTCCAGCACGTTCATCCGTCACGTTCCCAGTCCGTTGAAATTTTTCAAACAGATCCTTTATTGTATCGCTTTTTGGTCCTTTGGTTACATTAAACCTCCGTTGAAAACTTCGTCTTGTTGCAGCAACACTGTGTTCTAGGCGGTGGAATTCAAACACCAGAAAAATCCTCTGTTCTAAGGAATAAACCATGTTGTCCACAGCACACTTGCACGTTGTGAACAGTACACACTTACAGCAGAAAGACGACATACAGAATGGCGCACCCACAGACTGCGTTGTCTTCTATATCTTTCACATCACTTGCAGCGCCATCTGTTGTTGAAAATTAACTACTGTAATTTCGAAAGTTTGTCCGCCTGAAAATGTACTTTTGTCCCAAGCATATTGCAACAAACGGCGTATTTCTATTGCTGCTCGTTTAGTTTTTATTGCCGTTTCAAATATACCGGTCATTTTTGAAACACCCTGTAAGAACATGCTGATTTAGGTGGACTAAATATTGAGTGCGAAGAAAAAACTGCATATTTACCTTCGTTGTAAACGGCCCTAAAAGTTATAGCAGAATAACTAATTTGCTCCCTTTCGTAGGCGGACTACATAAATGGCACGCTGCAACAGTTGCAACCATTCTGAACCGCAACAGATATTGGTTTGGTGAAAACTTGGCAGTCTGAGCGCACTCATTCACCTCTAGACGAATTGAGACCACCGAGAGAGTTCTGCATCGGTCTCCCTTACGCTCTCCGAACTTCCAACACGAGACCAAACCGTGACGCAGAATGCATCTTTTGCAGCGTCTGCCACTATAGTTGGCTGATAATCTGCGCGAACCTGTAAACGTGCTGCTCTTCTGTGTATCTTTTCTATTTCTTGTATCAATCCTGCCTGGTACGGAAAATTGCCTGATGAGCAATATTGAAGTATTCGTTGAACGAATATTTCGTAAGCTAGTCACTTTGTTGATGGACTAAATATTCTGGGGATTCTCCCAATGAATCTGTCTGGCACGTACTTTACCCACGTTTAATTTTACACTGAGGCGGCAAGAGTCTCGGGATAGCGATATGCACATTTAGAAATGGCGGTAGCATCGCGTACACAAGGAATAAAACAGCAGTGCATTGGCGGAGCTGTCGTTTGTACTCCGGTAATTCATGTGAGAAGGTTACCGACGTGACTGGCCGCACCACAGGAATTAGGACTTTTACTGTGGAACAATACTTGGAGCTAGATGTATGGATCCTTACATTCCAAAAATCGTTAGGCAGTTCGATATTCCGGGATCCACAATGTCAAGAGTGTGCCGGGAATACCAAATTTCTGGCATTGCCTCTCACCACGGGCAACGCAGTGGGTGACGGCCTTCACTTAACGACCAAATGCAGCGGCTATAGCGCGGAGTTGTCAGTGCTAAAAGAGAAGCAACAGTGCGTGAAATAACCGCAGAAATCAATGTGAGACGAACGACGAAATCATCCGTGAGGGCTGAGGGCAGCGCGGCGAAATTTGGCGTTAATGGGCTGTGGCAGCGACGACCGACGAGAGTGTCAAAACTGGTTCAAATGGCTCTGAGCACTATGTGACTTGACACCTGAGGTCATCAGTGCCCTAGACTTAAAACTACTTAAACCTAACCAACCTAAGGACATCACACATCCATGCCCGAGGAAGGATTCGAACCTGCGACCGTAGCCGACGCGCGGTTCCGGACTGAAGCGCCTAGAACCGCTCGGCCACACGCGGCCGGTCGCGAGTGTCTTTGGGACGACACTGCCTGCAGAGTCTCCCCCGGGCTGGTCACCATGTCAGTTCCACCTCAGACGACTGGAAAACCGTGACCTGGTCCGATGAGTCCCGATTTCAGTTGGTAACAGCTGATGCACAAGTGGTCTAGGGGTGGGTCTTCAGTTAGTAACCAAAACTACCTCGGCCCTGGTTCCTAAACCCGCTACCACTTAAATTTTGAATAAAACTCATCAGTGATGGGGCCAAAAACTTCACTATCAGTCAGCTACGGCCTTGTCAAAGAGGGTGGAGGAGTGAACACAGGTTTCAGGCACTCTTGCCCTTAGGGTGGGAGACCGCCTTTAAAGGCTGTAAAGTCAGCATGATGAACGGCATTGATGACACGTAATGTGTATGCACAGGATATGTGACGTGCAATTGAAAGTGTCACGATCTTACCATTCGCAAAGGATTCCGACCTAGTCCCCAGTTCGGATCTCTGGGCAGGGGACTGCCAAGGGACAGGTGACCATGAGAAAAAAATGGAATAACCAACGAAGGGTAACGTTCTATGAGTCGGGGTGTGGAACGTCAGAAATTTAAACTTCGTAGAGACACTAGATCTGATAAGGGCTATGCTAAGAATCAGTCTAGATATAGTGGGTGTCAGTGAAGTGAAATGGAAAGAAGGCAAGGATTTCTGGTCAGAAGTCTATAGGGTAACGTAAACAGCAGCAGAAAATGGTGTAATGGGAGTAGGATTCGTCATGAGTAGGAAGGTAGGACAGAGTGTTAGTGTGAACAGTTGATTGGGTGGTTCTTACCAGAATCGACAGAAAACCCATACTGATAACGGTGGTTCAGTTACACACGCCAACGTCGGAAGATGGCGACAAAGCATATGAATATATTGGACGGGTAATTCAGCAAGTAAAGAGAGGTGAAAGTCTAATAGTTGTTGGAGATTGGAATGCAGTTATAGGAGAAGGAATGGAATGTACGTTTACGGGGGAAAATCGGCTCTGTACTACGAATGAAAGAGGAGGAGGACTGACTTTTGCAGTAAATTTCAGCTAGTAATACCGAATGTTCTGTTCAAGAAATAGAAGAGCAGGTGGTATACTAGAAAAAAGGCCGCGTGGATATGGGTCGAATCCAGTTATATTCCGTCATGGTCATGCAGAGATTCCGAAATAAGATACTAGATTGTAAGGTGTACACAGCAGATAGAAAGTCAGATAAAAATGTATTAGTGATAAAGAATAGACTGACGCTTCAGAGACTGGATAGGAAGAATCAATGGGGGAAGATTTGGGATACGGAAATACTAAGGAATAATGAAAAGCCGTTGAAGTACTGAGGCTATAGGTACTGCGATTACGAGTAGCTCAGTAGACAATTCAGGTAAAGAGGAATGGGCACCTCTAAAAAGGACAATCACAAAAGCTGGAAAGAAAAACGTAGATACAAAGAAGGTAACTGTGAAGAAACAATGGATAACACAAAAAATAGTTCAGTTGATCGATGAAGGAAGGAAGGAAATAAATTTTACGGAAATTGAGGAATACAGAAATAAGAGCCACTTGCGAATGAAATAAATTGGAGCTGTAGGGAAGAAACGCTGACAGACTGTATGGAAAAATTGAAGAAACTGAAAAAGAAAGGATTGTCGGAAGGACTGACTCAGCATATAGAAAAGTCGAAATAACCTTACTCTAAATTAAAAGCAAGCGCGATAACATTAACCGTGCAAGCGGAATTCCACTGTTAAATGCAGAAGAGAGCGGATATGCGGAAAGAGTACACTGAATGCTCCTATGATGGGGGAGACTTGTATGATACGATAGAAGAAGAAACGGGAGTCGATATAGACGAGATAGGTGATCCAGTTTTAGAATCAGAATTTAAAAGAGCTTTGGAATTCTTAAGATCGAATAAGTCAGAAGGGACTGATAACATTCCATCAGAATTTCTGAAATCACTGTGGCAAATAACAAAAGGATTATTCACTTCATTGTGTAGAATATGAGTTTGGCGATATACAATCTGACTTCGGAAAACATCACATACACAATTTCAAGGACTGCAAGTACACAATCAACTTTAACAACTCATGCATCCAAGTTGCTGATAGAGTAATATACAGAAGAATGGAAAAGAAAATGAAGGATGTGTTGGATGACGATCATTTTAGCTGAAGGATAGGTAAAGGTGGCAGAGGGACAATTCTGACGTTGCGATTGATGATGGAAGCACGACTGGAAAGTGTTCCATAATGTCAAATTGTGAAAGACGTTCGGCATTCTGATAAAAGTAGGCGTAAGCTATGGGGAAAGAGAGGTGAAATACAATATATAAAAGAGCTAAGAACTAACAATAAGAGTGTAAGAGCAAGAACGGAGTGCTCGGATTAAAGGGTGTAAGACAGGGATGCAGCCCTTCGCCCCTTACTGTTCAATCTGTACAACGAGGAGGCGATGACAGAAATAAGAGAGCTTAAAGAGTGGAATTAAAATGGAAGATGAAATGATAGCAGTGATAAGATTCGCTGACAACGTTGCTGGCTCAAATGGCTCTGAGCACTATGCGACTTAACTTCTGAGGTCATCAGTCGCCTAGAACTTAGAACTAATTAAACCTAACTAACCTAAGGACATCACACACATCCATGCACGAGGCAGGATTCAAACCTGCGACCGTAGCGGTCGCTCGGCTCCAGACAGTAGCACCTAGAACCCCACGGCCACTACGGCCGGTGACAACGTTGTTATCCTGAGTAAAAGTGAAGTATAATTAATTACCAGCTTAATGGAATAAAGAGTTTAATGAGTTCAGAGTATGGAATGAGAGTAAACTGAAGGAAGACGAAAGTAGTAAGTAAAAGAAACGAAAACAGTGAGAAACGTACAATCAGGATCGGTGATGAAGTAGTAGACGAAGTTGAGAAATTTTATTACCTAGGACGCAAAATAACCAATGACGAAAGGACAGGGACGACATGAAAAGCAGATTAGCACTGGAAAGAACTGCATTCCTGGCCAAAGAAAGCCTGCTAGTATCAACCATAGGCCTTAATTGGAGGAGTAAATTTCTGAGAAAGAACCTTTAGAGCACACTATTGCTTGGTATTGAAACGTGAACCTTGGCGAAACCGGAGTAGAAGAGAGTCGAAGCATTAGAGATGTGGTGCTACAGAAGAACGTTGAAAGACAGGTGAACTGATAAGGTAAGGAATTGAGGGGGTTCTCCACGGAATCGGAGAGGCAAGGAATATAGGGAAGACACTGACAAGAAGAAGGCATAGTATGGTAGGGCATCTGCTTATGCATCAAGGAATAAACGTACATGAATTAGAGGAAGTTCGAGTCGTCCTTCGGGTGTGTAGGAAACTGTAGGCGAAGTCAGAGATTGGAAGATATTCAGCAGATAACTCAGGACGTAGGTTACAAGTGCTACTTTGAAATGAAAAGGTTGTCACAGGAGAACAACTCCCGACGGACCGCATCAAACTTGTCAGAAGACTGATCTAAAAAAAAACTGTTCACTGTGCTAATTACTCGTAGGTTTAGCAGTCGTGATTTTCACGGCACAGTCCGTTTCCACGGTTGTGCTGTCCATTCGAAAAACTCCCTCCTCTTGATGAAGTTCCTGCCCGACCAGCAGCGACTTTCCGCAGAAGACCCCCCACTTCCCCCGCAGAGGGCGCTGCCCTGGACTCGGCCGGGAACTGCGCCCGGCAGAGCAGCGTGTGCCCCGGGCACTTCCTGCCACCTCTCCCTCACCAAGTACTGTCGTTGCATCAATTACTCTCTCCCTCTCTGTACCATCCGAAAGTTATCTTCAAAATATCATGGCCGTCTCGGCCTCTTTCTGAAACCCGTAACTTTACAGTAGGCCTCTAACTTAAATAGCTGGTAATCTATAAGATCTTATAATTGTTTCCCCGAGACATGTAAGTCTCTTTATTATCTACGATAATGATCGAAGCAGAGCAAATAAAATTTGTGCTGCGGCCGGAACTCGAACCCGGGTCTTGCTTGCTTTTTATTTTTTTATTAAATATCATTTTGTTCGTTTTCGTTCGTTGTATCTGCTCTAGGCGGACGTCGAAAGACACGCGTTTCAGTTCGTTGTTGATTCATTTACTCAGTTTTTTTAATTACAGAGGGCAGCTGGCCCTCTGACCGAACACGCTGAGCTACCGTGCCGGCGTACTTGCTAGGCAGAAATGCTAACCATTACACCACCACAGTACGAAGGGTCACTGCTGCCAGGGCTCTCCGATATTGGCAAGTTTGTGTTGGGGTGGTCACTCAGTATTTGGTGCAGCAATGTTGAACCTCGTACGGCGGTGGTGTATTGGTCAGCACTTCTGCCTAGAAAGTGACCGCAACGACCACACACGACGATCAACAATGAACAAAATGAAAAAAAAGAAGCAAGCAAGAAGTCCCAGGTTCGAGTCCCGGTCGCAGCAAAAATTTTAATTCATTTCGTCTGCTTCGGTCATAACTAATACATACTCACTCGTAATTAATTTCGTTATACGAGAGCAATTCAAAAGTAACAGCAAACTGTCAGTATTAAATGCAATAAGCACGTCAGGTATTTGAAACTCCTTGAAAGTGAACACGGGTGCTTTCATAAAGTTGCGGCACAAGCCGACTGATGGAACGACAAGCTGAAAAAGTAAGGTAGATGAAAGAAAATGGCCGCGACCCTAGCTGTGTGCACAGCGAGCAGTAATACGATTTTCGTGGTCGGAGGGCGTAAAACTTCGACAAATTGAGAGCAAGATGTCGCAAAGGTATGGAGATAACTGCATTAGTGAGATGAGAGGAGTAGATATCTTTAAAAGTGGATGTACGCCAGTCACAGATAACCGACTCGGCCATTGCTGACGAAAGTTTGGGACGTGCTGTCACGAGAACCGGCGTGTTTCTGCAGAAGCCTCAGCCAGGGAACTGAGTGTCGTACCGTTATTAGAGAGCTCCCGTAGTGCCGTTTCCTGTACGCGAGGTGTGTGCCTAGGATGCGCACTGGTCAACACACAAGGATGCGTGTTCAGGCTGCAGCACGCAATTTTATTTAAAAGGGCGCTATTAATTTATTCCTGTATTGCTAGTCTTGCCCCACACTGCTGAAAATATGCACGAAGCGGATTTAAATAACATTCCACAAGAGAATGTGCTTCATAAGACGTAGAATGAAATTGTTAATGCCAATCACATTTTAACATCATTTAATCCAATATTAGCGACAAATAATTACTCCTCTTGGCAGCTTACACACTTCTCAAGATATTACCGCGATCTGCAACCTTGCGCCCCTGCGGCCACCACCCATCTCTAAAAACACAACACTTCCCTGGCGCGTTTTCTTAACTACTCTTGAGCATACTGTGAGCGATAAAAACACGAAAGCTCACTATCTTCCCTGATACTAACGATTGCCAACAGGTGATCATAGGATCACGACCACACCTGACAGTGGTGACCACCCCACTACTCTGTAAGCAACAGTGAAGCTCTTGTCTCACAAGCTTTGATGGGTCAGCGTCGAGGGAAAACGGTGGTGCCATTCAGTGCCTGCTCGAGACAGCCAATCAGCAGTGGAGAGATGGAGACTGCACGTGGTCTGTCACACCTTACATCGCAACCAAGATCAAATAATGACGGGATGTGCTACACACAATAAAAATCTGTACTTATGATTCCAGCAGTCGGCTCAAGTGCTCATGGATTCACTTAGAGGTTTCTGTATCAACATGGCCTTCGTAAATGTGCTCCGTGTCATCCTGTTTGAAAGTGGTATTTTGGTTATACATCTACTCTTTAGGGGCTGACTAGCATGACGAAAAATACGAATTACTTCGATTGCCCACTAAACCAGAACTAATTTCTTATCTGGTCCTGCTTCTGGCAAGGTATGGCATCGAAAATAATGAACCCACTCTGTTGTACCTCATCTAGCCGTGTTAGTGATATGGTATCACTATATTAATTTTACGTTACACCTTCAGTGCGTCCCAGCCTCTCGTTTAATAGAACCTATTTAGGTTGGAATAGTGGTTCAAAAAAAAAGTGTAAATTTTCAGTGTGGAGTCCTTCTGAATGGGTTAACAGAGTTGTAATATCTGTTTTAGCGCAACCTGAGACGTAAAATTGAGCCTATAATTTCAGGTACGAAACAGCCATTTCTATAAGCTACTTTTTAATAGCATTTAATTAGAAACTGACTACAATAAGCTGGTTGCAAATAGACGTCTTCGTCCATGCTGAAATGTTGCTGAAAGCAAGATTACACTACGCTGCAGAAGATTTTATAGGGGAAGTACAGGCATGGTTTTGTTCTTTATTAATTTATGTCTAAGCCTTCTACGTGTGGTAGGATAGATAAACTGCTCTAACAAAGACCTTAATTCTTTTTCCGTGTCTGGTACGATGCCTTTGTGTAAATTGTCACACATTAATGCACAACTTCTGTCATAAAGTCTGCTTCTAGATTATTTTGGATATTGTCATTCACATTGTGCATCCTCCATCACATTCGTCATTAGACGTTCGGGTAAGGCCTCCTTATATGGCTACCAGTTCTTTGTTTCTACTGCCTGGCATAATGTAACTGGAGTACATAAACATTTTAATTATTTCCTCTTGTTTATGTAAGCTTTCACATTGTTATGAAGTTCTGCAGAATACAAAAGTTGCCACCACACCGTCGTTGTCCAATTTCACAATACGAGTCGGAATCTTTCGACTGAACCTAGCTGACATTTGCAGTAAATTTTCTGTCAGAACACATTTCTGTAGTAATTTCTTTGGAGTCACTTACTGAAGCTGTATGTGATTGGTTATGGGAGTTCTGCAGCTTTTAGTGGATTAAACTGTAATAGACTTCACCAGTGTGTGTTCCAGAACGTTATCTGCAAGAAAAATACAAACTACGAGGTGCTCTTTATCACTACCATAAAACATGAGTTGACAGTATGTAACTGCACTACTTAAAGGTTGCCGATTGCATGCTGAACGAATTTGGTACATACTTCCACGTTGAAACTCAACAGGTTTCTTATCCTGAACTGATTTTTTTTCTAGTTTTAGGTAATAACTATCCAGTATGTTGAAATTTTTGCTCTCTACATGGATGGCACCAATGAAAGTAACGAAAACATATCCCTACTTTCAGTACTCTATTTGCATTGGAAGGGTCGCTGTTTGGCATAACTGATGTTTCTGAAAGCTTATTCCCCCATAGCGCATGCAGCAAGCGCAAGGGTAACTTTCACTCATCCCACTTGCAATAGCGAGCAAGAGAATGAGGTCATTCGCCCCCTTACTCCAGTGCTTGAGAGTCACTATATAATACTCTGGAGAGGAATACGCGTATGGTAACTGTGGTAACAAAGCACAGCAATCTGCAACTAAGTGCTCCATGTTGTCAAATAATTCATTGATTAATACTCTTACAAATGGCCCATGTTCCCTCTTAATAGCCACACGTTGCCAGCAGGACCTGACGTTCAGCCGCCACTTTCAAAATAGATTTCACTGCAGACTGTGCAGTTGACCGAGTGAAGGCTTCACACATCCTCCGTCGTTTTTTTTTTTTTTTTTTTTTTTCCTCGACCGCACAGCCGCGCTACTTTGCCTGCTGCGGCCCTGCCGAAGCGACCTGAAAGCACTGCCCGCTGTGCGCGTTACTGTCAGCTCTGCCTGTGAACCTCTGAGCCCTCGCACAGAAGCGTGCCACAAATCGATTCTAGATTCTGTAACTGTATCCGCTTACACCTTCCACGGCTTCGAAACTGAAATAACACAATCAGTGAAGAAAGCAAAAAGATACAAAAGTGGCAACAAAGGTTTTCGTCAGCCTGAAGGCAGAGAACAAATGAAACGAGTATGTGTTTACCCAGATGTACAAAATGAAGCGAGGTGTCTCGGGCACCCTGTAAGAAGTTGAGAGATTCTCACCGGGTAGACAAGCTTGGAGAGCTGCGCTAAAATATTCTACAGACTGAGCAGCAATACAGCTTAGCTTTAATGTATTATTGCTTGACATTCAGGTACATACTTTAAATGAAGCAGATATCCCTAAAATCTGTAATGAAGCTTTCTTACTCTCATGAATAGCCGGTAAATTTGTGTGTGTTGACAGAGGCAGCAACAACAGCGATGGCTGGGATGGACAACTCATCGTACGACATGCTGCTCTCCAGCTTCTCCCTCCTGCCCGTCCCAGAGCTGGCGCGGTACGCTGCAGCGTCCAGCCAGTATCACGCAATTGTGACGGGCTCCACACACCTGTGGAAGGGCAAGACGTACACCACCTACACGAGACCGAGCCAGTCTGCAGAGATCCGTGCCATCCTGCGCATCCTGCCACCGCTGCAGCACCTCACCGTCGAGCTGGCTGACCAGTTTGCAATCCAGTTTGACTACCCACAAATGACGCTGTCACTGACTGACGCGCGAGTCTTAGAGGAGTTTCCGAAACTGACGTGTGACTTTTTGTTGGCGAGAGGAGACATCGTCAGTAACATCCTGTCCTCTGAGTCGTCTGTAGACTTAGCGGCACTACGGAACCTGCAGATCCTCGGGGTGCCGCCAGTCAATGTAGCAGACCCTCAAGCCTTCAGAGCTGAGCACGTGGTCAGGTCTGCTCTGCAGCAGTGCCCGAATCTCAGAGGGCTGTTCATCTGCGCAGACCTCCTGTCGGCGGACTACCTCGACACACTGGAGGGATTCGACCGGTTGCAGACTCTTGAAATTGTGTGCCCCAGACTGGATAAACTGGCGTTCTTGCGGCGTTGCTCAAACTCGCTGGAGGTGCTGCATCTCTGTAAGTTGTGTGTTTTTATGTGTGTCTACTTTTTGTATTAGCGCGCGCGCGCGGGTGTGTGTGTGTGTCTGTGTGTCTGTGTGTCTGTGTGTCTGTGTGTCTGTGTGTCTGTGTGTCTGTGTGTCTGTGTGTCTGTGTGTCTGTGTGTCTGTGTGTCTGTGTGTCTGTGTGTGTGTGTGTGTGTGTGTGTGTGTGTGTGTGTGTGTGTCTGTGTGTGTGTGTGTGTGTGTGTGTCTGTGTGTGTGTGTGCGTACGCGCGTGTGTGAGCGCGTGCGCGTACGCGCGTGTGAGCGCGTGCACGTACGCGCGTGTGTGAGCGCGTGCACGTACGCGCGTGTGTGAGCGCGTGCACGTACGCGCGTGTGTGAGCGCGTGCACGTACGCGCGTGTGTGAGCGCGTGCACGTACGCGCGTGTGTGAGCGCGTGCACGTACGCGCGTGTGTGAGCGCGTGCACGTACGCGCGTGTGTGAGCGCGTGCACGTACGCGCGTGTGTGAGCGCGTGCACGTACGCGCGTGTGTGAGCGCGTGCACGTACGCGCGTGTGTGAGCGCGTGCACGTACGCGCGTGTGTGAGCGCGTGCACGTACGCGCGTGTGTGAGCGCGTGCACGTACGCGCGTGTGTGTGTCACAGTTTACATGTCTATAGGGGTAATCTAATCTACACTCCTCTACACAAAGCAAGACAACCTCATTGAGTATGTAGTCCAGAATCATCAGAACAGGAGTAATTTTAAATCCTATGAAGTTAACAAAGAAGAGATGACAAACTGAAATGAAGTTAAAAGGATGCAGTAAGCAACTTCAGATTTAGCAACCTCATCCCACCTATTCCACTGTATGGAGGTATGCAACTGAATACTCAGATGCACAGTGACACTAAGAAACCACCTGAGGTAACCAGAGACAGAAGCTGTGTTAATCCTAGTAGATGTAATTTCCTTTCATCAGCATGGCTTCCCATCAAACAATGGTTACTTCATCAGAACAGCGCACAACCCTGAAAGTCCAAGTCACAACCTCAGTATAAACTTTTCTCCCATTTATTTTTTTCCTTCACTTCATATATCTGGCAATTTAAACAAAACCAATCAGTTACAAGCTAATTAATATACATACAATAATTTTTGTAAAAATGCACATCTTTTTTCTAATTATGTCACATGCATTGAAAATACACGTCCTTAGTTACCGATATTGCATAAAAATAAAGTTGTAATGCTTTTGAGTTTAAACAAATTTTACTTAAAATTTATGAAATTTATTCACAATTGTGGAACCTTTTTGCCTTTAGGTGCGTAAGATAAGATTTTACCTGTTGCTGACACGTGAAAAATTGTTGTAGGTGGGGGCTCAGATTTCCCACTTGTCATGAGTGAGAACTCTTGGTTTGAGTCCTGTCTGGCACAAATTTAAATGTCACCAATAGATAATATCTCAACATTTAATGTCAGATTCCACAACCGTGAATAAATTTCACAAATTTAGTAAAGCTCCAAGATCGTAATCAATTTCGTCTTTCAGAAATTGTTAAAAATGTCTCTATAAAACCCAATTTATTAAGTATTTACGAGGGGGTTTCCAATAAGTAATGCAACACATCTTTTTCTGTGCCAATTTGGGTGCAAAAGAGTTCGTGGGACATAAAGGAATATTCCCGTTTCATCCCCTAGAGTTCCATAAAGTTCAGATTTGTGGCTCTATACGAAGTCTTACAAATGGTAACCGAGTTGCTATCCAAGGAGAGAGCTGTCACATTTTTTGGGGAACAGACCGTAGCTGATTTTGCTGTACCCTCTTGTAATGTTTTGTGGTCCTGACTGGATGAGGAGAGGGTGGTGAGATAGGTGAGTATTCAGTTCGCTCTAGCTACAACAGAATACGCACAAATGGTTGATCCCCCTGCGGGTCCGTGGGTCAGAATAGGCCTGTGGTATTCCTGCCTGTCGTAAAGGGTGACTAGAAGGATCCTCATACGTTTCGGCCTTTATGTAATGGCCCCCAGTAGGGTTTGACCACATTTCCAAATTATTCCGTAGAGTGAGCCAATTAGGGAAGGTCGCCTCAAATGGTGTCTTGTGTCCATAGTGCGTTGAGATCTTTAGCCCCCTTTCTCGTCGTCGCAATGCATCCCTGCTCATTCTCCATCTCTTGGGCGAGGATACATTCCTGGATGCGATTTCCCCCATGCACTATGGAGTGTCGCTTTCGGCGCCGACGACGACCGTTGACTTCTTTGCGCCTGATATCCAGCACGGTAGCCAGTCCGGTGTGATGGTGCTCCCATGTTTTCCTGTTGGTTGTAGCCCCCCAACAACACAGGGATGGCTCTGCTGATGCCTGTGCCATTAACTCCCCACGTATGCCAAGGAGTAGATGCCCATCCCCCTTGGGCATTGGGACTCCCAGCAATGGCCATCCCGCCAGGTGGCCCATGCTGAGGGTGGGTGGCGCCCGTGGGGAGGGCCCTTGGTCAGAGTGGCATCAGGGTGGATGACCTACAATGAAGTGTGGTAGATCATATCTTGCTGGTGGCCAGCCACCAGCAGTCGCTAAGTGCTCAATTCAACACACATAAGTATACATACTAAGATGGTATCTGTTCTTTCGGACATGTTCAAAAGAACCGATACCATCAGTGACCATGCAGCTTGTTAGAATGAAATTACAATGAAATGAACACCCTTAGCTGCTTACAGGCGTTGACATACGTCAATGGGGACAGATGAAAATGCGTGCCCCGACCGGGACACTAACCCGGGATCTCCTGCTTACATGGCAGACGCTCTATCCATCTGAGCCACTGAGGACACAGAGGATAGTGCGACAGCAGGGATTTATCTCTGGCACGCCTCCCACGAAACCCACATTATCAACGTATTGCCCCACACTACATTTGTAGTGCCCCCACCCATTATACTCATTACTTGCGGCGCGTTGCTGATTCTCGTAAGAGTTCGGGCACTGTTTGTGCATTCGCTCAGGAGGAGGAGATGGTAATGTGGCCGGTGAGCCGTAACTATATATATACTAGGATGGTATCTGTTCTTTCGGACATGTTGACGTATGTCAACACCTGTAAGTAGCTAAGGGTGTTCATTTCATTGTAATTACACAGAAGTATGACTGCAAATCAGTCCCCTCCCTGCCCACAACATGGGAAGAGCGAAAGACTAAGGATGGCAGTGGGACTTATTCGCCCTGATACCTGGTTTGTATGATGGCGACTCTTTCATGACGATCAAGCCTCAGTTCTTTGTAGAGCATTTAGAGGACATTTGGAGGTGGAGCGCTTGTACAAAATGCGCTCTGGGTCAGTCTTGATCAAAACAGCATGCCCTATCACAGGCGCTCGTCACCTCTTACAAGCCGGGGGATGTTTCTACTTCCATCATGCTCCATAACAGCATGAATATGGTCGAGGGTTTTATATTCCACAGGGATCTTCTTTCATAGTCTGATGATAAACTGGGTGCGAACCTAGAATAGCAAGGTGTTAACTTTGTCAGGCGCATCCATCGGGGTCTGAGGGATAATCAGGTTGCCACTGGTGCCTTCATATTGCCCTTTGGGGGTGACCCATTACCCGAAAAGGTCAAGGTGATGGTTTACCGCTGTACTGTAAAGCTGTATATCACTCCCCCATTCGGTGTTTTAAATGCTGAAAGTTTGGCCATATGTCTTACTGGTGTACTTCCAGCCTCACATATCGAGATTGCGGACACCCATCACATCCCAATAGTCCATGTGCCCCACCTCCAATCTATGAGAGCATCATTGACTTTGCTAACCAGACTGAAGATGTTGAGAAAGAGAAGAGAATCATGGAATATAAGACCCTGGACCGACTGACCTACATTAAGGCTAAGCATAAGTTTGAATGCCTCCATCCTGTTCATCTGACCACCTCTTATGCCGTTGCTACAACTGTTCTAGCCCCATCAGTTCCACCTATCCCAGTCACCTGAGAGCTGGAAGACTACACCTGCCCCCCCTCCCCCCTTGACGGTGGGGGCAATTCCCATCCTGTTGCTCCCACACCACCTACTTCAGGAGCAACACCCCCCCCTACCATCGGCGAAGTCCGTCCCCAGTTCTAACCTGGAGAAGCGTTCCCCTTCTTAGGCTCCTCTCGCTTGGAAGGGGTCCCTTGGGTCCCTCCCTTCCCAGTTTTCCACCTGTGGGAAAGGTGACGCCTGCTAGTGGCTGAAGTGCCCAAAAGCACCTGGTCATACGGTTTCACTATCCTCCTGTTACGGAGACTGACCAAGTGAAGCCCTCCCAGCCAGAGAAACCAAGGGAGCAGCGAGACAAGTCCAAGTAGAATACCTCTGAGACTAAGGTACTTGCCGTGGCACCCATCTCTTGGGCGAGGATACATTCCTGGTTGCGGTTTCCCCCATGCACTATGGAATGTCGCTTCCGGCGCCGACGACGACTGTGGACTTCTTTGCACCCACCACTACCAACAAGCTCTGCATCTGAGGATGAGGTGGAGATTCTAGTGTTCGCTGAGGACCTAGATCTCGCCAGGCCCTCAGACACAATGGATGTGGATTGCACAGGTACTAAATTGGTGGCATCAGGTGACCCAGCAGTGTAATATGTCTCCTCGGTCCCTTCACGCCTTTTTCGGCTGCAGACAATGTCATTCTCCAGTGCAATTGCGGCGGTTTTTTCCACCACCTCGCTGAGCTCCGACAACTTATCAGGCTTCAGCATTTCTTCTTGGTTTCCAGCGAAGCAAATCCCCACCCTCCGTGTCTGTTTTATAATAAGAACTGGGCAGCTTATGAGAGTGTATATGGGTCTGTCTCTACGTCCTTAACTCTCTTGACAGCAAGAATGTCCCTCTTCAAAAACCTGTAGAAGCTGTCGCTGTTAGGGTGTGGGCGCCTCAGGCTGTTACTGTCTGCAGTCTCTACCTTCCACCGGATGGTGATGTCCCACAGCATGTATTGCGTGAGCTGATAGCCCAACTGCCACCACCTTTTACATTACTGGGCGACTTTAATGCCCATGACCCTTTGTGGCGTGGATTGGTGGCAACAGGCTGAGGCACTGTTGTTGAGTAATTGTTTGCACAGCTCGACCTTCCCTCTTAAATAATGGTGCCTCCACCCACTTCAGTGTGGCACATGGCACGTACTCAGGCATCGACCTTTCAGTCTGCAGCCCTAGTCTTCTACCATCTGTCCAATGTGTGCATGACGACTTGTGTGATAGTGACCACTTTCCAATCTTAGTCATTGCCACAGCGTCCCTCTTCTGGGCGCCACCCCAGATGGGCTTTGACTAAGGCTGTCTGGGACTCATTCGCCTCCATTGCTAGTAGTGAGCCTCTTTCTCACAACACTGCTGATGTGGTGGTTCACACGTTAACCACTGGGATTGTTTCTGCAGTGGAATGTGCAATTATCTGTTCTTCCGGGTCCCCTCGGCAGAGGACTGTGCCTTGGTGGTCACTGGAGATGGCTGAGACGATTAGAGATGGCAGGTGGGCCCCCCAACATCATAAGGGGCACCCAACACTGGAACACTTCCTTACCTTTAAGTGGCTCCATGCCCAAGCCCGATGCCATATTCACCAATGGAAGCAGGTGTGCTGGGAATGGTATGTCTCCACCATTAGCATCAGTACCTCTCCCATGCACCACCCTGAATCGTACAATACTACATTCAGTGAGAGGGAATTCCAAAGTGCCCATGCTGCTTGCCCTGATATCACTCCCAGGTCGGATCGCATCCACTATCAGATGCTCAAACACCTCTTGGTGGACTGCCAGCGACACTTCCTAGACCTTTTCGACTGTATCAGGGTTGAGGTTGAGTTCCTGTCTCAATGGCGGGAAAGCTTTTTCATCCCACTGTTGAAGCCTGGCAAGAACCTACTAGAGGTGGACAGCTACTGCCCCATTAGCATCACAAACGTTATGTGCAAGTTGCTCGAATGTATGGTGAACTGGAGGTTGAGTTGGCTACACGAGTCTCGGGGTCTTCTGGTTCTGTCTCAGGGTGGGTTCCGTAAGGACCGCTCTGCCACGGATAATCTGGTCTGCCTGGAGTCTGCCACCCATACGGCATTTGCCCGCCATCAGCATCTAGTTGCTGTCTTTCTTGACATGCGGAAGGCATATGATACAACGTGGCCTCTTTTTAGTTGCTATCAACGAGCTAGCTGCAGCTGTGGAAATGTCTGTATCGGCTTCTTTGTATGCTGATGACTTTTGCCTGTACTATAGCTCCACTGGCATTGTGGTTGCTGAATGGCAGCTAGAGAGTGCTACCCGCAAGGCGCAGTCTTGGGCCGTATCACGCAGCTTCAGTCTTCGGCCGCCAAGACTTGCGTCATGCACATCTACTGGCGTCGCGCTGTTCACCCTGAACCTCGGCTTTATCTTGACAGGGAAGCTCTTTCTGTGATGGAGATGCATCGGTGTTTGGGATTGCTTTTTGATGCACACTTGACTTGGCTCCCTCATATTTGGCAGCTTAAACAAATGTGCTGGCGCCATATTAACGCTGTTCATTGCTTGAGTCACACCAGCTAGGGTGCCGATCTGTCTGTGGCATATACACTGGAGCAGCAAAGAAAGTGGCATAGACATGAGTATTCAAATACAGAGAAACGTAAACAGGCAGAATATGGCGCTGCGGTCAGCATAGCCTATAAAAGACAAAAATTGTCCGTCGCAGTTGTTAGATCGGATACTGCTGCTACAATAGCACATTATCAAGATCTAAATGAGTTTGAACATGGTGTTGTAGTCGGAGCGCGAGAGATGGGACACAGCATCTCAGAGGTAACGATGAAATGGGGGATTTCACCGTATGACCATTTCACGAGTGTGCCGTGAATATCAGGAACCCAGTATAACGTCAAATTTCTGATATCATTGCGGGAGGAAAAAATCCTGCAAGAACATGAGCAACGATGGTTGAAGACAATCGTTCAACGTGACAGAAGTGCAACCCTTCCACAAATTGATGCAGATTTCAGTGTTGGGCCATCAACAAGTGTCAGCTTGTGAACCATCCAATGAAACATCGTCGATATGGGCTGAAGGCCCGTTCGTGTACTCTTGATGACTGCACGATACAAAGCTTTATGCCTCCTCTGCGCATGTCAACACTGACACTGGACTGTTGTTGACTGGAAACATTTTGCCTGGTTAGACAAGTCTCGTTTGAAATTGTATCAAGTGGATGGACGTGTGTGGGTAGGGAGACAACCTCATGACTCCATGACTTCCACATGTCAGCAGGGGACTGTTCGAACTGGAGGAGACTCAGTAATGGTGTGGGGCATGTACAGTAAGAGTGATATGGGACCCCTGATACGTCTAGATACGACTCTGGCAGCTGACACGTACGTAACCATTGTGGCCGATCACCTGCATCCATTCGTGTGCATTGTGCATTGTGACCAACTTGGTAAACTCCAACAGGAAAATGCGTCGCCGCACAGTCCAGAATTGCTACAGAGTGGCTCCAGAAACAGTCTTCTGAGTTCAAACACTTCTGCAGGCCACTAAACTCTCTTGATATGAATATATTGAGCATAGCTGGGATGCCTTGCAATGTGCCGTTCAGAAGAGAACTGAACCCGTTTGTACTCTAACGCATTTATGGACAGCCCTGCAGGATTCATGGTGTCAGTTCCCCCCACCATTGCTTCAGACATCAGTAGAATCCATGTTGGAGCACTTCTGTGTGCTCATGGGGGCCCTACACGATATTAGGCAGGGGTTTCTTTGGGTCTTCTGTGTATTTGATGGCTTCGGTATTTAAATGATGTAGATATTGGAATTGAGCGAAAAACTGAAAGGTGAAGAAATCACCATAAGATGATTCATACCAGTGACCGAGTCAAAGTCAAGACATAAAATCGCCTTACCTTTTGTGAATTGAAATTCTTCAGACAGCAGTTCTTTCAAGAATGTGAGAGTTGCAGTGAACTGGTTCAGTGGGTGGATGGGGATGGGTTGTTAAATACAAATATTCGATTGCAGGGTGTTCTTGTCAGCAAAGAGGTTTTGAAGCAGATCATGTTCATATAAATTGGAACTAGTTAGTGCAATATCTCTAAGATAGTGGTGAAATGAGTATTACCGAGTACTGTGAGGAGACGACAGCCGACTACCGCTCGCCTCTCGACCTGCAGGTTGCATTGGCGTGCCGCGACAGGAGTATACAGAGCTGCGGCGACTGACGAACCTGCGGAGGCTGCGGCTACACGAGTGCCAGGTGACGGAGGGCGAGCTGCGGCTGGCCCTGGAGGCCATGGGCTCGCTGGAGGCGCTCCAGGTGGACCGCTGCTGGCTGGTCCGCGACCTGTCCCTGCTGTGGCGCTGCGCCAGCCTGCGCCAGCTGTGCCTCACGCTGCCGCCCGTCCCGGGCGCCCCTCTGGTGCTGAGGGACCCTCGCCTGCAGTGGCTGCAGCTCAACACGCGCATACGCGTGTCGCTGGACACCGACCCGCTATCGGTGCGCCTGCGCACAATCAGCGTGTACGCGGACGGGCTGCCGGATGCGCTGCCGCTGCTTCAGGCCCTGGGCGTCGACGGCGGCAGCCTGGGCAAGCTGGCCACCCTGCCGCACTACCCGCACCTCAGCCAGCTCTGCCTCAATCTCCTGGTCGGTACCGACGGGCCCCAACACTCGGTCGTGTGGGTCCACATAAAGTTGACGAGTTCTACATAAAGAAGACGGACAAAGTAAAGCATTGAAGCCTGACGCTCTCTACTTGGGATAAGAGCTGACTTGGAAGCTGCTAGAGGCTCTAACTAAGACTGCAACAAGAAGAATAAAAGGTAGGTAAATGTCTGTAGCCCTGGTGGAAAATGGAAAAAACCCCACAGGAAACCATACCACTAGACAGTCCAAAACAGACATCGACCTTGAAGTCTGTAATTTTTGAGGTGCAATAATTACAATAAATTTATCAGCAATTCCATGGGACCAGTGATAATTTGCAGATCAGCTGCACCACTGTGGTCTGCCTCCTCTAGTGCCGCCCTTTGGGACCGGGGTTACAATAGGCCTGAGGTATTCCTGCCTGTCGTACAAGGCGACTAATAGTACACACGTTTCAGTCTTTGTGATGGTCCCCTGTAGTGTTTGACCTCCACTCTTCAAAATTTTCCCGAAGAGTGAGCCAGTTTGGGAAGGGCGCCTTACAAGGCGCATCATGTCCATTATGAATTGAGATCTTTAGCCCACTTTCTCGTCGTCGCATTGCAGTCCTGCCCATTCTCCATCTCTTGGGCGAGGACACCTTCCTGGGTGCATTTTCCACCATGCACTATGCAGTGTCGATTTCTGCTCCGACGATGACCATGAACTTGTTTGCACCTGATATCCAGCACTGTAGCCAGTCCGTTGTGGTGGGGCTGCCATGTACCCTGTTGGTTGTAGCCCCTGACTACACAGGGATCGCTCTGCTGATGCCTGCTCCGCTAACTCCCCATGTATGTCAAAGGTTACATGCCCATCCCCCTGGGACATCAATACTCCCTGCAATGGCCATCCTGCCAGGTGGCAATTGCTGTGGCTGGGTGGCACCCATTGGGTGGGCCCCTGGTCAGAGTGGGTGGCATCAGGATGGATGACACGCGATGAAATGTAGTCCATCTCTTGCTGGTGGTGAAACATCAGTATTCTCTAAGCGACCACGAGCTCAGTTCAACCACAAAAGTACAACCCTGAGTCGTTCCCACCTGGCCACACCATGGGAGGAATGTCAGGCTAAGGATGGCAGTGGGATCTTATGCCCAGTCACGGGAGTTACTCGCTTGTGACAAGCTGGGGATGTTTCTATAACCATCACGCACCATAAGAGCTTAAATATGTTCCAGGGTAACATATTTCACAGATACCTTCTTTTGCAGTCCGATGATGAGCTGCACGCCAATTTAGTATCGAGGTGTAAATTTCGTCCCGCATGTTCACCAAGGTCCGTGGGATAATAAGGTTGCCACCAGTACCTTCATCTTGGCCTTTGAGGGTGATACATTGCCCGAGAAGGTCGAGGTGATGGTCTACCAATGTGGTGCTTTAATGCTGGAAGTTCGGCCATATGTCTTCCCACTGTACTTTCAGCATCACATGCTGAGATTGCGGACGCCTATCACATCCCAATACTCCATGTGCCCCACCATCTGTGTCAACTGCAGATAGCACCATTCGCCTTGCTCGCCTGACTGTAGGATTCTCCAGAAAGAAAGGAGAATCATGGAGTACAGGACCCTGGACAGACTGACCGACACTGAGGCTAAGAGAAAATTTGAATGCCTGCTATTTGTGCATATGACATCGTCTTACGCTGCCGCTACAACAGTTGTGGCACCATCAGCTCCGCCAACCCAGGTCACCTCTCAGAGCTAGAAGACTACACCTGCCCCCTTGGTGGTGGTGGTGGTGGTGGTGGTGGTGGTGGTGGGTATTCCGTGTTGCTCCTGCACCACCTACTTCAGGAGCAACGCCCCTCCAACCATTGGGGACGTCTGCCCCACTTCTAAGCCAGAGAAGCGTAAGTCGTCTTCTCCTTCTCTCGCTAGGAATCGTTCCCTTTGGTGACTCCCTTCCCAGGTTCCTTCTTGTGGGAAAGACGACACCTGCCAGTGGCTGAAGAGTCCAAAAGCAGCTGGTTGTAGGGCTTCACGCTCATCCTCAGTCCCAGAGACTGAGCCAGTTAAGTCCTCCCAGCCAGGAAAACCCAAGGAGCAGCGAGAGAGAGCCAAAAGAAAACCCCTAAGACCAAGGAAATTGCGGTGGCACCCACACCACCGCTACCTACAAGCTCTGCAGCTGAGGATGGGGTGGAGATATTGGCATCTGCTGTTGACCTAGATCTCCCCAGATCTTCAGACACAATGGATACAGACTGCTCGGGCAATAAATCGGTGGCAGCAGGTGACTGTTAAGGTTTACACCTGCTATCTGCATTGCCCTCCAGGAAACCTGGTTCCCAGCAATGCGGACCCCTGCGCTCTGTGGCTATGGGGGATATTACAGGAACTTTTGCGACTATAATCGAGTGTCAGGTGGAGATTGCGTTTATGTCCTAAACTCGGTTTGTAGTGAACATGTGCCCCTTCAAAGCCTTCTTGAAGCTGTGGCTGTCAGAATAAGTACGATGTAGGAAATAACTATCTTCCTCCAGATGGTGCAGTACTCCTGAATGTATTAGCTGCACTGACTGATCAGCTCCCTAAACCTTTCCTATGTCTGGGAGATTTTAATGCCCATTAACCCTTGTGGTGTGACACTGTGGTTACTGGCTGAGGCAGAGATGTTAAATATTTACTGTCTCAGTTGGACCTCTGCCTCTTAAATACTGGGGCCACCACACATTTCAGTGTGGCTCTCGGTGGTTACTCGGCCATTTATTTATCAATTAGCAGGCCAGGACTTCTCCGAACTATCCACTGGAGACCACATGACGATCTATGTGGTAGTGACTACTTCTCCATCTTCCTGTCACTGCCTCAGCGTCAGGTTCACCTACGCCTGCCCAGATGGGCTTTGAACAAGGCGTACTGGGGAACTTTGGCATCTGCTCTCACTGCTGAATTTCCTCCACACAGTAACAGCGATGTGATGGTTGAGCAGGTAACTAGCACAATTGTTTGTGTGGCAGAAAACGCGATCCCTCGCTCTTTAGGGTCCATTGGTGGTCGCCGGAAGTCGCTGATGCAATTAAGAAGTGTCAGCGATCTCTACAGAAGCTTACGCAGCACCCTTCCCTGGAGCACCTCATAGCCTTTAAATGGCTCTGTGCCCATGTTTGCTACCTTATCAAACAAGGGAAGGAGGAGTGTTGGGAGAGACAAATCTCCACCACTGGGTGCCAAACGTCACCTTCCCAAGTCTGGGCAAAGATCAAACGTCTTTTCGGGTACCAGGCCCCAATAGCTGTCCCTGGTGTTACTATAAATGGCGAGTAAGGTATTGACACAAATGCGCTTTGCCCAGCGCTTTGCCCAGCGCTTTGCCCAGCGCTTTGCCCAGCGCTTTGCCCAGCGCTTTGCCCAGCGCTTTGCCCAGCGCTTTGCCCAGCGCTTTGCCCAGCGCTTTGCCCAGCGCTTTGCCCAGCGCTTTGCCCAGCGCTTTGCATCGGAGATTTACCCCAGCCTTTCGCACACTCAAACGTCGGCTGGAAGAGAACGTCCTGTCGTTCACTACACGCTGCAGTGAATCCTGTAACGCCCCATGTTCAGAGTGGGAACTCCTCAGTGCCCTTGCACATTGTCCCGACACAGCTCCTGGACCTAATCGCATCCACAGCCATATGATTAAACATCTCTCGTCTGACTACAAGTGACATCTTCTCGTCATCTTCAACCAGATCTGGTGCGATGGCGTCTGTCCATCGCAATGGCGGGACCACTCCCGATTTTTATCCAAAACTTCCTGTCGATTCGTACTTCCCGTGTCCAAGTTGGTGACTCCCATAGTTCCATCCATACCCGGGAGAATGCAGTCCTGCAGGGCTCCGTATTGAGTATCTCTCAATTTTTTTCTGGCCATTAATGGTCTAGCAGCAGCTGTCAGGCCCTCCGTCTCACCTTCTCTGTTTGCAGACTACTTCTGCATTTCGTACTTCCGCATTTCGTATTGCTGCTTCTGTACTGCTGTTGCTGAGCGGGGCCTCCAGGGAGTAATCTACAGGGCGCAGTCATGGGCTCTAGCCCACAGCTTCCAGTTTTCAGCCACAGAGTCGTGTGTCATGCACTTCTGTCGCCGTCGTACTGTACATCTGGAACCCGCACTTTACCTATATTACGATCCACTCACTGTAGTGGAGACATATCAATTCCTAGGACTGGTTTTCGATGCTCGATTGACTTGGCTCCCTCACCTTCGTCAGCTTAAGCAGAAGTGCTGGCAGCACCTCAATGCCCTCCATTGCCTGAGCAACACCAATTGGGGTGCATATCTCTCTACGCTGCTGCAGCTCTACAGAGCCCTTGTTGAATCCCGAATTGGGAGTGTGGTTTATGGTTCGGCAGCGCCTTCAGCATTGCATTTACTCGACCCTGTGCACCGATGTGGGGTTCAGTGACCAGCGTACTGGTGGAGGCTGGTGTCCCTCCACTGCAGATCAGGCGTGAGGAACTGCTCGCCAGTTACGCCACACATATTCATAGTTCCCCTGAGCATCCGATTACGATCTTCTTTTCCTGCCCACAGCAGTCCATCTCCCGCATCGGCGGCCCAGATTGGGGATAGATTGCGGTTCACGTGCGGTCCCTTCTATCCGAACAGGAGTCCTTCCCTTTACCACCTCTACTTGTGGTCCGTTCACATACGCCTCCATGGTGTACACCTCTGCCGCAGCTTCGCCTGGACCTTTTGCATGGCCATAAGGACTCCTATGACCCCGCCACTCTCCGCTGTCACTGCCTCTCGATTCTTGTCGTGTTACGGCCCTCTGAAGTGGTTTACACCGGCGGCTCAATGGCTGATGGTCACTTAGGCGGACATACTGAGCAGCACTCCTTGCTAGTTGGCTGCAGTGTTTTCACTACAGAGCTGGTTGCCATATCTCGTGCTCTTGAGTAAGTAGGCTCATGCTCTGGTGAGTCATTTCTCCTGTGTACTGATTCATTGAGCAGCTATTGACCAGTGCTACACTCGCCACCCTCTGGTAGCGTCCATTCAGGAGTCCATCTATGCCGTAGAATCACGCCATTCCGTGGTGTTTGTGTGGACCCCAGGACACGTCGGAAACCCTGGAAATGAACTTGCCGACAGGCTGGCCAAACAGGCGACGCCGAAGCTGACCTGCGTTCTCTTATACCGCAGGGTATTCTGGCTTTGGGAGACTGAATGCCATAACAGCACGCATAACACTGTGTGTCATTAAGGTGTCTTCCATGTACGCCTTTCGCAGGAAATCAGTTGTCCTCTGCTGGCTCTGCAGGCTCTGCATTGGCCATATGTGGCTAACGCATGGTTACCTACCCCGTCGAGAACCACCTCAGTGTCGTTGTGGCTCCCAAATGACAGGCGTCCACCTCTTGCTGGACTGCCCACTTTCAGCCGCCTGCAGGTCCGGGGTAAGAATAGGCCCGAGGTATTCCTGCCTGTCGTAAGAGGCGACTAAAAGGAGTTTCAACCGTTTCGGCCTTCCATGTGTGATGGTCCCCCTTGGGGTTTGACCTCCATTTTTCAAAATTCTACAGAAGTACGAGCCTTTTGGGGAAGGACACCTTACGTGGTGTATCACTGGTCCTCAGTGCACTAAGACCTTGGCACTCAGCATTGTAACGGCGTTGTAACCACACCCACTATTCCTCAAAATTGGGCCTAAACGCCTGATGGGTTGAACAAGTTACGCCCATAGTGCGTCCCCATCTGCACCTACGATCATGGACTTCACATGGCACCAGAAATCCAGCACGGTAGCCAGCCCGTTGTGGTGGGGTCGTCATGTACCCTCTAGGTTGTAGCCCCCTGACAACACGGATCGTACTGCCGATACCTGAGCTGCACTCTCCCCATGTCGGCCAAGGAGTAGATGCCTGTCTCCTTGGGGCATCAGGACTCCCGGCAATGGTCATCCTGCCAGGTGGCCCTTGCTGAGGCTGGGTGGCGCCCATGTGGAGAGCCCCTGGTTGGAGTGGGTGGTATTGGGGCGGACGTTTCGCAGATGAAACATCAACATGTATCAGGTCGCTCTGCGGCCAAGTCTTTTAAAAAGAAAGGTACTGTCTCTGGTTCTGGTTCTCCTGCCCTTTCCCCCTTGGCCACTCCCTGGGAGGAAGGACAGTCCCGCCGGCTTGGAGCAAAGTACTTCCCCCGCTATATGGTCTGTCCTCGAACCGATGGGGGGACGTTCGCCACCTCCAAGCCCATGTTCTTTGTTCAGCACATCGAGGACATCTTCGGGGAAATCGAGGCTCTCAGTAAGATGCGTTCTTATAAAGACCACCTCCGCCACGCAGTCGGCGGCGCTCCAGGCGTGCGACCGCCTAGGAGACATCCCAGTGTCCATTGTCCCGCATCTGGCACTGAATAGGACGCAGGGGGTTATTTTTCATCGGGACCTCCTGCTGCAATCTGATGAGGAGCTCAGGGCCAACCTGGAGTGGCGAGGAGTGCATTTCGTCCGGCGAGTCCAGCGCGGCCCCAAAGACCGTCGCATCGGCACCGGGGCCTTTATCCTCGTCATTGAGGGGGACGTTCTCCCGGAGAAGGGAGAGGTGATGTGCTACCGGTGCGACGTGCGACCTTACGTCCCGCCTCCTATGCGCTGTTTTCGGTGTTAGCGCTTTGGGCACATGTCGTCACGGTGTGAGGCTGAGCCCCTTTGTGGCGATTGTGGACGTCCTCTTCGTGAGGAACATACATGCACCCCACCACCTCGGTGCTTTAATTGTCCTGGCATCCACTAGCCTAGATCCTTAGACTGCCCCGCGTATCAGAAGGAGAAGAAGATTCAAGAACTCAAAACTTTGGATCGTCTCTCTTATTCTGAGGCCAGGAAGAAGTATGACCGCCTCCATCCCGTGCCATTGACAACTTCGTTTGCCTCAGTCGTGTCCACTCCTTCCACAGTATCCTCACCCCTATCCTGTCCCCCCTCCAACACCTCCCCCCATCCGGGGTCCATGCCTCCGCCGCCCAAATCCCTCCCTTCCAACTCCATATCCCCCGCGGCCCCCGACCCCTCTGCCACAGGGGACACCCTTCCTCCTCCTCCCCCTCCGCCGCCTGAGAAGTGATCCTCTTCTCAGGCGTCCATCGGGGAAACGTTCCGGACCCCAGCCTCCGAGGTCCGGCGTTCCAAAACGGACCCCGCGCGTGAGGACCTTCTTCGGGTCCAGCCCACCATCCCTGTGCCTTCTTGGACTTCCAAGAAGGCCACCAAGATGAAGTCTCTATCCCTGGCGCGTTTCGTCTGACGCTCCATCCGTGAGTCGCTGCTCCCGGCCGTCCTCAGTTTCGCCGGGACGCTCTGCTGCCAGGCGCTCAGCTGGCCTCTCGTCAGCAAATGATACTGCCCCTCCTACACAACCTGGGACAGCGACCGCAGCTGGCGTCGACTCGATGGAACAGGATCCGCCTCCCGCCGGTTGTAGCGTGGTTCCCTCGAAACCTGGCCCTCCGCGGCCGTCGAGGTAACCAGCTCTTCCCCCGTCTCGTTTCCCCTCTTTTTTGACTAGCGATGGCCTTGTTACATTGGAACATAAGAGGTATTCGATCTAATCGGGAGGAATTACAAATGCTCCTCCGCCTGCACTATCCGCTCGTCCTTGGTCTCCAGGAAACCAGGTTGCGTCCAACTGACCGTATTGCATTTACCCACTATACCTTGGAGCGGTATGACCTCACCCCTGTGGACGGTATCCCAGCTCATGGTAGGGTCATGTTGCTCGTTCGGGACGATGTCTATTACCATCCCATTTCATTGACCACCCCACTCCAAGCAATAGCTGTCCGTATTACTCTTTCTGCTTTTAATTTTTCAGTTTGTACCATCTTCACTCCATCGTCATCCGCAGTTAGTCGGGCTGACATGATGCCCCTGTTTGTTCAGCTTCCTCCGCCGTTTTTATTGTTTGGCGACTTCAATGCCTATCATCCCCTTTGGGGCTCTCCTGCATCCTGTCAAAGAGGCTTACTCTTGGCGGATGTCTTCAACCATCTCAATCTTGTCTGCCTCAATACTGGCGTCCCGACTTTCCTCTCGGACTCTACTCATACCTACTCCCACTTGGACCTCTCGATCTGTTCTACCACTCTTGCCCGTCGGTTCGAGTGGTGTCCTTTCTGACACCTATTCGAGCAACCACTTCCCCTGTGTCGTTCGTCTCCTGCACCACACCCCATCCCCACGTCCTTCGAGCTGGAACATACCGTAAGCTGACTGGGGACTTTACTCCTCCCTGGCTACCTTTCCGGTCCACGATTGTCTCAGTTGTGACAGTCAGGTCGAATACCTCACGGCTGTTATCGTCAATGCTGCCGAACGTTCCATTCCTCATACTACCTCTTCACGTCGCGTTTCCGTCCCCTGGTGGAATGAGGCTTGTAGAGGCGCTATCCGTGCTCGACGACGTGCTTTACGCACATTTCGCCGCCATCCTTCGTTGGCGAATTGTATTGGATACAAACGACTCCGAGCGCAATGCCGTAGAGTCATCAAAGACAGCAAAAAAACTTGTTGGACCTCTCTCACCAGCTCCTTTAACAGTTTTACTCCCTCTTCTGTCGTTTGGGGTGGCCTGCGCCGGCTGTCTGGCATTAAGGCCCACTCCTCTGTACTTGGCCTGACCTCAGGTAATGAGGTCCTTGTTGATCCTGTGGCTGTCTCCAACGCCTTTGGCCGCTTTTTCGCGGAGGTTTCAAGTTCCTCCCATTACTACCCTGCCTTCCTTACCAGGAAAGAGGCAGAAGAGGCTCGGCGACCTTCCTTCCACTCGCTGAATCTGGAAACTTATAGTGCCCCCTTTACTATGCGGGAACTCGAACGTGCGCTTGCACTGTCCCGGTCCTCTGCTCCGGGGCCAGATGCCATTCACGTTCAGATGCTGGCACACCTTTCTCCGGCGGGCAAAAGCTTCCTTCTTCGTACCTACAATCGCATCTGGACCGAAGGTCAGGTCCCCATGCATTGGCGTGACGCCGTCGTTGTTCCTATACCCAAACCTGGGAAGGATAGACACCTAGTTACCGCCCCATTTCTCTTACAAGCTGTGTCTGTAAGGTGATGGAGCGCATGGTTAATGCTCGGTTAGTCTGGATTCTTGAATCTCGACGGCTACTTACCAATGTCCAATGCGACTTTCGTCGCCGCCGCTCCGCTGTTGACAACCTTGTGACCTTGTCGACATTCATCATGAACAACTTTTTGCGAAGGCGCCAAACGGTAGCCGTGTTCTTCGATTTGGAGAAGGCTTATGATACCTGTTGGAAGGAGGTATCCTCCGCACTATGCACAGGTGGGGCCTACGCGGTCGCCTGCCCCTTTTTATTGATTCCTTTTTAACGGATCGAAAGTTTACGGTACGTGTGGGTTCCGTATTGTCCGACGTCTTCCTCCAGGAGAACGGAGTGCCTCAGGGCTCCGTCTTGAGCGTAGCCCTTTTTGCCATCGCGATCAATCCAATTACGGATTGCATTCCACCTAATGTCTCAGGCTCTCTCTTTGCCGATGACTTCGCGATCTACTGCAGTGCCCTGAGAACATGCCTCCTGGAGCGCTGCCTTCAGCGTTGTCTAGACAGCCTATACTCATGGAGTGTGGCAAATGGCTTCCGGTTCTCTGAAGAGAAGACGGTTTGTATCAACTTTTGGCGATATAAAGCGTTCCTTCCGCCATCCTTACATCTCGGTCCCGTTGTTCTCCCATTCGTGGAAACAACTAAGTTTTTAGGGCTCACGTTGGACAGGAAACTGTGTTGGTCTCCGCATGTCTCTTATTTGGCGGCCTGTTGTACACGTTCCCTTAATATCCTCAGAGTTCTTAGTGGTTCATCTTGGGGAGCGGATCGCACTGTCCTGCTTCGCTTGTATCGGTCCATAGTCCGATCGAAGCTGGATTATGGGAGCTTCGTCTACTCGTCTGCTCGGCCATCCCTCTTACGCCGTCTCAACTCCATCCACCATTGGGGGTTACGTCTTGCGACCGGAGCCTTCTACACTAGTCCCGTCGAGAGTATGCTGAAGCTGCCGAATTACCATTGACCTACCGGCGCGACGTACTGCTGTGTCGGTATGCCTGCCGGCTGTTGTCAATGCCCGACCACCCCTCCTATCAGTCCTTCTTCGCCGATTCTCTCGACCGTCAGTATGGGTTGTATGTGTCTGCGCTGTTGCCCCCTGGAGTCCGCTTCCGTCGCCTGCTTCGACAATTGGATTTTGCCCTCCCTACCACCTTCAGAGAGGGTGAGAGCCTGACACCACCTTGGCTCCAGGCTCCGGTTCATATTTATCTCGACCTCACCTCACTCCCGAAGGAGGGTACTCCGTCTGCAGTGTATTGCTCTCGGTTTGTCGAACTTCGTGCTAGACTTGCCGGTCACACCTTTATTTACACCGATGTGTGTGTGTGTGTGTGTGTGTGTGTGTGTGTGTGTGTGTGTGTGTGTGTGTTTTTGTTTGTTTGTGTGTGTGTGTGTTTTTGTTTGTGTGTGTGTGTGTGTGTGTGTGTGTGTGTGTGTGTGTGTGTGTGTGTGTTTTTGTTTGTTTTTGTGTGTGTGTGTGTGTGTTATTTTGTTTGTTTGTGTGTGTGTGTGTGTGTGTTTTTGTTTGTTTGTGTGTGTGTGTGTGTGTGTTTTTGTTTGTTTGTGTGTGTGTGTGTGTGTTTTTGTTTGTTTGTGTGTGTGTGTGTGTGTTTTTGTTTGTTTGTGTGTGTGTGTGTGTGTGTGTGTGTGTTTTTGTTTGTTTGTGTGTGTGTGTGTGTGTGTGTGTGTGTGTGTGTGTGTGTGTGTGTGTTTTTGTTTGTTTGTGTGTGTGTGTGTGTGTGTGTTTTTGTTTGTTTGTGTGTGTGTGTGTGTGTGTGTGTGTGTTTTTGTTTGTTTGTGTGTGTGTGTGTGTGTGTGTTTTTGTTTGTTTGTGTGTGTGTGTGTGTGTGTGTGTGTTTTTGTTTGTTTGTGTGTGTGTGTGTGTGTGTGTGTTTTTGTTTGTTTGTGTGTGTGTGTGTGTTTTTGTTTGTTTGTGTGTGTGTGTGTGTGTTTTTGTTTGTTTGTGTGTGTGTGTGTGTTTTTGTTTGTTTGTGTGTGTGTGTTTTTGTTTGTTTGTGTGTGTGTGTGTGTGTGTGTGTTTTTGTTTGTTTGTGTGTGTGTGTGTGTGTGTTTTTGTTTGTTTGTGTGTGTGTGTTTGTACGCAAGAATTGCAAACGTGTAGCTCCAAACAAAACATTTTCTGTGTGGGTTTTTGACTATCCCTCATTGACATTGCACTGGAAAAGTGACCCAATAGTCAGTTCCAGAAGGAAGTGTTCACTGTAATTTGAAATGTAACGACATCGCTGGTAATGGTCTCGAATCTGTAATCGGTGCTCTTTCCCACATGTATCGATAAAGTGTCAGTGCTGAATGTTTTGTTTTGTTAGTTGCAGTTTTGCATATTTCCAAGTGTTTACAGCCAATTTAAACACTGAAAAATATGCAGTATTTATCAAAAATGGCTTCTGAGGTCCGTTAGGAAGCTATTTGGTTCCAGCGAGGCATACTGGGAGTCTCAAGAGGATAACGATCCGGAAAAACGCAGCCGTCTCTGTACAGCGTGGAAACGAGACAATGGGGTGTCCGCGATGGACTGGTCTGCAACGTCTGCAACGTCTGCGGATGCGAATCCGATCAAAAATGTTGGGTGGTAAAAAAGCTGAAAGGAAAGACAGTATATACTTCAAAGCAGCTGTCGTATAAAATCAGGACCATATGGAGAAGAGCATGCCAGAAAGGTGCGAGGCTATAATCCATAATGGCGGCGATTGGATTAACTATTATTGCAATTAGTAATAACATGTATTCTCAGCTAAAGACAGATTTGTAATAGTCTCTTTTATTTCATACAGATAAGACGTGTACTTTCTTGTGGAACTGATGGCACAGACTTGACACGAATACAGATCTAGTTCGTGTGCTTAGATGATGACGACGATGATTGGATAGTGGGGCGCTCAACTGCGCGGTTATCAGCGCCCGTACAAGTTCCCAACCTTTGCTCAGTCCAGTATCTCCACTTTCATGAATGATGATGAAATGATGGCAACACAAACACCCAGTCATCTCGAGGAAGGTGAAAATGCCTGACTCCGCCGGGAGTTGCGTTGTGTTGAGGCCAGACCAATTGCAGTAGATCACGACTGAAGAAACATAAACAGGGTTCTTCTCAGGCTCTGCAACCAACGTCTGTAGGTGACACGTCACATCGCTGGGAACAGCTTCTGCTAAAGACAAAATGCCCAGTGACCCCTGGCAGAGACGCTGTCCTTTCGTATCGGTTACGCCCCTGAGAGGCGGCAGGGCACAGGTGCATGGAGACATTTCTGTGCAGTGTGTGCTGACTGTCGTTCAGCCGTCTACTGTGTGAAAGGTGCTGAGCAAAGCAGAACTGAATAAGCGGGTTGGACCCTGAAAAACCTTCTGTTCGCTTCGAGACACTGGGTTTCGTTGTTGAAAATTACTGGGTAGCTAGGATGCAGCCCATGTTACGTAGACCATGTTAGTTGGGTAAAATTTCGTGGTTGCAGGAGCGGCGAATACAAAGGAAAGCCTAAAGACACTAGGAAGTGTAAAGGAACATACCGCCTCCAAAACAAAGTTGTTGCCCATGGCGTGGTTTATGCTACCTACAAGTTTGTTACGAAAACTTACATATGTATTTATTTATATATAAGTGTAGCTAATCGATTGTTTCGTGATATTTACATGCGATATTTGCGTGCGAAATTTTCAGAAATGACATAGCTATAAGCATGTGGGCCCATTATCTTTAAAAAAAAAAGGGGGTGACAGTCATTTAAGATTGTTACGACAGACAGTGTTGGTGCTGGGGCGAAGTTATTTAGGCTAATGAGAGAAAATATGAAACTGGTGGTCACCCTGTTATTGCAAAACAGCTGTTAACAAATTAGTCTACTACGCGCGTACGCAAAATCCGCAATCCAGTCTGGTGGGTGGCGGAGGTTACTTAGTGCCATTAGTAGCCGTCTCCCTACCTGTACTACTCGCAAATAGAGCGAATGAAAAACGACTGCCTATACACCACTGTACGAGCCATAATTTCTCGTGTCTCATCTTTTTTGCAGTCCTTAAGCGAGATGTACTTTGAGGGGAGCAGAATCGTTGCGCTCTCAGCTTCAGATGCCGGTTCTCTAAATTTACTCAGGAGTGTTCCGCAGAAAGAACGTCGCCTTCACTCAATTGAGTCGCATTTGAGTTCACAAAGCATTTCCGTAACGCTCGTATATTGATCGAACCTAACAGTAAGAAATCTAGCAGACTACGTCTGACTTTATGTGATGTATTCCTTTAATCCGACCAGGTGGGACACACACTACCGAACAGTGTCCAAGAATTGGTTGCACAAGTGTTCTTCCCCCTGCGGGTTCGGGGGTAAGAATAGGCCCGCGGTATTCCTGCCTGTCGTAAGAGGCGACTAAAGGGAGTTTCAACTGTTTCGGCCTTTCATGTGTTGGTCCCCATTAGGGTTTGACCTCCATTCTTCCAAATTACACAGAAGTAAGAGCCTTTTGGGGAAGGACACCTTATGTGGTGCACCATAAGTCCTCTGTGCCCTACGACCTTGGCGCTCTTGATCGTCCTGGCGTCGTAACTGCTCCCACCATCCATCATTTCGATCATACACACCTGGTGGGTTGCGTAAGTTACACCCACGATAATTATGGACTTCCCATGGCACCCAACATCCAGCACGGTAGCCAGCCCTTTGTGGTGGGGTCGTCATGTACCCTCTAGGTTGTAGTCCCCTGACAACACAGGGATCGTATTGCCGATGCCTGAGCTGCCACCTCCCCACGTAAGCCTTTGCTGTGGCTGGGTGGCGCCCGTGGGGAGAGCCCCTGGTCGGAGTGGGTGGCATCGGGGCGGATGATCCGCACTGAAGCGGATGAAGTCTCAATCCGTTGGTCGAATAACCACCAACGTCTCTAAGCGCGGTAAAGTAGACTTTAACGCTGTGGCATATAACCTCAAATCGTTCCCTTCCCTAGCCACGCCCTGGGAGGGACGCAGGGCTGCGGACAGACATGAGCCGTATTCACCGCGATACCTTGTGTGCAGCAGAACTGATGGGGATTCATTTTTGGGGACTAAGCCTCTCTTCGAAGTGGCGTCTCTTTCCAAAATGCGGAGTGGTGCCACTCTGATACAAGCAGCTTTATCTGCACAGTCAAGGGCATTACTCGCCTGTGAGAAGCTCGGTGACATACCCGTTAACATCACTCCCCATAAGACCCTAAATTTGGTCCAGGGGATTATCTTTCATAAAGATCTTCTGCTACAGTTTGATGACGAGCTAGGGGAGAACCTGGCACGACGAGGTGTACACTTTGTTCGTCGTGTCTTTAGGGGACCCAAGGATAATAGGATCGCTACCGGTGCTTTCATCCTGGCCTTCGAGGGCGACTGCTTGCCTGAGAAGGTAAAGGTCATGATCTACCTGTGCGATGTCAAGCCCCATGTCCCGCCCCCTAACCGATGCTTCCAGTGCTGGATGTTCGGACATATGTCCTCCAGATGCACTGCCAGCCCCACGTGTCGTGATTGTGGACGACCTTCACATCCCAATGCTCCATGTGCTCCGCCTCCCACCTGCGTTAACTGTGGGGAGCATCATTCTCCCTGCTCGCCAGACTGTGCAGTCTATCAACGAGAGCGGAAGATACAAGAAATTAAGACCCTGGACCGTTTTCCTTACCAAGAGGCAAGGAAGAAACTAGAACGGCTCAACCCCACACCTATGTTGAGGAGTTATGCTGCTGTAACAATGCCGCCACGAGTTCCTGCAAAGACTCCTTTCTCAGTTGGCCCACAGAAGAGTCAAGTTACTCCTGCCCCACCACTGGTAGGGGCCACTCTATCCTCCACTACTCCCAAAACACCCGGTTTGGGAGCAGTGCGCCCCGAACAACCGGGGCCGTCAGTCCCCACCTCTCAGCCGGAGAGGCGACAGCCCTCTCCAGCTACTCAGCCGGAGACGCAACAGCCTCCTCCGGCCTCACTTGTTCGGAAGGGGTCCCTTGGGGAGTCCTTCCAAGGACTTCCCCAGTGTCTCACAAGAGACTAGCCAGTGGCTGAAGAAGCCACCAGCTGCTGGTCGAAGGGCTTCACGCTCTTCCTCTGTTCCTGATAATGCGTCAGGAAAGCCCTCCCAGCATGCAAACCCTCCTCCCAAAGACATGAGAGAGAAGAGGAAGCTCTCTAACAAGAATAAGGACACAGTGGTTCCAGCACCAATGCTTCCTGTCAGCTCAGCGTCTGAGAATGAGGTCGAGCTTTTTGCGTCCCCTGATGACCTGGATCTCGGCGTCTCCTCAGAAACAATGGACGTTGCGACGTCCGTCACTCAGTTGGTGGCAGCATGTGACCCTGCGAAGTAATTTGCCTTTTCGGCGCCTTCATGCCCCTCCAGGACAAGCTTTGTACAGTCCTCCAGTGGAATTGTGGCGGTTACTTGTGCCATCTACCTGAGCTACATCAGCTTCTAAGCATAACACCTGCTTTATGCATTCCCCTCCAGGAAACCTGGTGCCCGGCAATGCGGACCCTTGTCCTTCGTGGATACAGGGGTTATTACTGCAACTGTAGCACAATAGTGTGTCAAGTGGAGCCTGCGTGTATGTCCTTACCTCTGTATATAGTGCTCCTGTGCCCCTTAAAACATCATTGGAAGCTGTAGCTGTCCGCGTAAGGACTACCCAGGACATAACCGTCTGCAGTGTCTATCTCCCTCCAGGTGGTACAGTCCCTCTGACCGAATTAGCTGCACTTGTCACCCAACTTCACACGCCTTTTCTTCTCCTGGGGGATTTTAACGCCCACAATCCCCTGTGGGGTGGAACGAAGATTACTGGCCGAGGCAGAGATGTCGAGAATCTCATCTCCCAACTCGACCTCTGCCTCTTAAACACTGGCGCCGCCACACACTTCAGTGTGGCGCTTGACACGTTCTCGGCCATAGATCTGTCGTTGTGCAGCCCAGGGCTTGTACCATAGGTCCACTGGAGAATCCACGACGACTTGTGGGGTAGTGACCATTTTCCCATCTTCCTTTCACTACCCCAGCGTCGCTCCCATGAACGCTTGCCCAGATGGGCATTTAGCAAGGCAAACTGGGAAATGTTCTCCTCTGCTGCCACTGTTGAATCTCTCCCCCACGGTACCATCGATGTGACGGTTGAGACACTGACTGCAGCGATTGTTTCCGCTGTGGAACGTAACATTCCTCGTTCGTTAGGGTGCCCCCGGCGAAAGTCAGTGCCTTGGTGGTCTCCGGAGGTCGCTGAAGCCATTAAAGAGCGTCGGCGGGCTCTTCAGTGACATAAGCGGCACCCGTCTTTGGAGAACCTAATTTTATTCAAACGTCTCCGTGGTCAGGTCCGGCGGCTCATCAAAACGCGGAAACAGGAGTACTGGGAGAGGTACATTTCCACCATTGGTTCCTGTACTTCACCCTCCCAGGTGTGGATGAAGATTCGGCGCATCTTTGGATTGCAGCACTCTACAGGTGTCCCAGGGCTTCCCATGAACGGCCGCTATCCACCGATGCAATCGCCGAGCATTTCGCTCATCACTTTGTTCGGGCCTCTGCGTCGGGGAACTACCCGCCTGCGTTTTGCGCGCTAAAACGCCGGGAGAAGGCAAACGGCTTTCTTTTGCTTCTTGCCACCCTGAGGCGTATAACGCCCCATTTAGTTCGTGGGAGCTCCAAAGCGCCCTGGCACAGTGCCCCGATACGGCCTCTGGCCCAGATGGCATCCACAATCGGATGCTCAAACACCTGTCCCCGGACTGTCAGCGATGTGTTCTTGCAATCTTCAACCGCATATGGGGCGATGGTGTCTTTCCGTCGCAGTGGCGAGAAAGTACCATCATTCCGGTGCTGAAGCGTGGTAAGGACCCGCTCAATATGGATAGCTATCGGCCCATCAGCTTAACAAACACTCTGTGCAAGCTACTGGAACGTATGGTGAGTCGACGGCTGTGTTGGCTGCTCGAGTCTCGGGGTCTTCTGGCTCCGTGCCAGAGCGGCTTCCGTCAGGGCCGTTCCACCGCCGATACTTCTGTCTTTCTTGAGTCTACAATCCGCACTGCTTTTTGCAGGCGCCAATACCTCGTCTCCGTCTTTTTCGACCTCTCCAGAGCCTATGACATGACGTGGTGGCACCATATTCTCGCCATGTTGCACGGGTGGGGTCTTCGGGGCTCTCTACCCATTTTTATTCAGAATTTTTTATCTGTTAGGACATTCCGCGTGTTACTTGGCACATCCCATAGCTCACTTCATGTCCAGGAGAACGGCGTTCCACAGGGCTCTGTATTGAGCGTGCCACTTTTCCTTGTGGCCATTAATGGCCTTGCAGCAGCAGCAGTAGGGTCGTCTCTCACCCACGGTATATGCTGACTATTTCTGCATCGTTTTCAGCTCCACCACCATTAGTGTTGCAGAACGTAGGTTGCAGGGAGCCACACGCAAGGCGCAGGTGTGGGCCCTAGCCTATGGGTTTCACTTCTCCCCTGCGAAGACTTGTGTTATGCACTTTTGTCGGCGTCGAACTGTCCATCCCCACCCTGAGCTCTACCTTCAGGATGCCATGCTCAGGGTTGTTGACACTTACCGTTTCCTGGGATTGCTGTTCAATGCCCGGCTTACTTGGCTTCCACATATTTGTCAGCTCAAGCATCAGTGCTGGCAGCATCTGAATGCCCTCCGCTGCCTCAGCAACACAACTTGGGGTGCAGATCGTGATACGCTGCTGCGGCTCTACAAAGCCCTCGTGCTGTCCAGACTGGATTATGGGAGTGTGGCGTATGGCTCAGCGTCGCCCTCAGCATTGCAACTGCTGGACCCCGTTCACCACTGTGGGGTTCGACGGGCGACAGGAGAATTTCGCACCGGCGCTGTTAATAGCCTACTTGCTGAGGCTGGGGTTCCTCCACTCACGTCCGTTGTTCGCCCCGTCACCCTAACTACCGCCTCCTTTTCGCTAATGCGTCAGTCCATATCCCACACCGGCGGCTGCGATCAGGCCATACAATTGGGATCCGTGTTTGGTCACTCCTTAGTGAACTCGAGTCTTTGCATCTTCCCTCTGCTTTTCAGGTCCACCCACATACACCACCTTGGTGTATTCGTCGGCCGCAGCTTCGATTGGACCTCTCACGATGGCGAAAAGATTCAGTTCCTCCTGCAGTCTTACGCCGCCAATTTCTTGCACTCCTCGACGCATCCCGTGACTCGGAGTTTATCTATACAGATGGCTCGATGGTTGATGGCCGTGTGGGGTACGCTTATGCTCATTCGGACTATGTAGACCAGCGCTCCTTGCCAGAAGGCTGCAGTGTTTACACTGCAGAGCTAAGAGCCATTTTTCGTGCCCTTGAGCATATTCGTACCAGCACTGGAGAGTCCTTCGTCATTTGCAGTGACTCAGTAGTCTACAGGCTCTTGACCAGTGCTACCCACGCCATCCCATGTTTGTTGCCATCCAGGAGTCCGTTCATGCTCTTGAACAGCGTGGACGTTCAGTGGTGTTCGTATGGACCCCGGGACACGTTGGGATAGCGGGAAACGAACTCGCCGACAAGTTAGCCAAAGAGGCTACCCGCAAACTGACGTTGGAGATCGGCCTCCCGGCAACTGATCTCCGATCGGTGTTGCGCCGTCAGGTCTTTGGGATGTGGGCAGAGGAATGGCGCACTCTGTCTGTACCCAAGAGGCTGCGGCGAGTAAAGGAGACCACGACTGTGTGGAGTTCCTCCATGCGGGCCTCTCGCAGGGATTCTGTTGTTCTCTGTAGGCTCCGCATTGCCCACTCTTCGCTGACGCATGGCCATCTGTTGCGTCGATAGGACCCCCCTCATTGACGCTGGGGTGCAAACATGACGGTGGCCCATATGTTGTTGGAATGTCCTATTTTAACCGCCCTCAGGCGAACTTTTAATCTCCAGGGTGATTTATCATCTCTTTTAGGTGACAATGTCTCTATGGCAGATCGGGTTTTAAGTTTTATTCGCGCAAGCGGCTTTTATAGATCCATATAATTTTATTGCAGCACCCTCTTTTGTGCTGTACCTTTTACTTAGTTTTGTGTTGTCATTCGGCCCCACCCTAATCTTTTACGCTGGAGGTTTTAACGTGTTGCAGAGTGGCTGGCTCATCCTTTTATTTTCGTGATCAGACAACCACGATCCTCTGCTGTACAGTTAATTCTTTCTGCCTTTCTTCTCTGTTGTTTTTTGTTGCTGGGCTCTGTTTTCCATGTTTCTTTATTATTGACCTCGGGGCTTTTCTTCCCCTAGAATTTTTCTTTTGTGCTTCGAATGACTAATGGATGGTTTCACTGTGCTCTGTATGTTTATGAAACACGGGACCGATGACCTATGCAGTTTCGTCCCTTTAATCTTTAAACCAACCAACCACAACTGTTCTAGACGCCATCCACGACACAGAGTAACCACACCTATCTGAAACTCTCCAAATGAACTGAATTCAAGCATTCGCCTTCCCTCCCAATCTCTACATGCTCGTTTCATTTCGTACCGCTTTGCAACGTTACGCTCAGATATTTGATCGACGGGCTGGTCTCAAACAGGACGCTACCAATGCAGTATATGAACGTTATGAGAGTCCCTTTGATATTCATCTGCATTTACAGCCAGATATCATTCATCAAAGTAACTTCGACGTCCTCTATCCTTCTACCGTCATTGAACGATGACGCCTCCCTCAACACCACGGCGTCATCAGCGGACAGCCGCAGACAGCTGCTTCCCCTGACGGTCAGATCATTTGTGTGTGTGTGTGTGTGTGTGTGTGTGTGTGTGTGTGTGTGTGTGTGGTCCTGTCACACTCCAGGGGCATTCCTGAAACCTTTTCTGGAGAACACCCGCCATCGAGGTCAACGCAATAGGTTGTTACATAAGAACCTATTGAGTATGCTCGTGCCTTCATTAAGTCTGCAGTAGTACACTGTGCCAAACGCTTTTCGGAATTCTAGGAATATGGAACCTGCCTGTTGCTCTTCATCTTTGGTACACAGGATATCACGAGACTCGAGGGAAAGGTCATTCTAGCAGCACCAGCAGCTGATGTGTTCAGGTGAGAGATGAATTACCTGGGTATCGAACGTACAGAAATACAGTAGACAAAATACAAGTGGTAGTTTTAAGAACATTGAAACTGTGGGGAAGACAGCCACAAAAGTAAGGAATTGGATGTTGGGCGAAACGTGTTCTGGATTCGGCTGGAGATCGTCTGAGGATTAGACAGGCTGGCTGGACATGCAGTGGATTAGCTGGAGCTGGTTTGGCTGTCTGGCGAGAACTGTCGAGGAAAAGGAAATGTCTATTAGTTCCTCAGAAACAATTTTTTTTCTGGAATCTAACTGTATTAGCAGTCTGAACAAATAAATCTACAAAAGTGATATTGTGTAAAAACGACAAATATCAAATTATCGGCATCTAAAAGCAATTATGCCTCCTGAACTCTATACACGAATGAAACTGGGAGGAGTCCTAACAAGAGCTACAACAAAGAAACGAAGGTGTTACGGAAGTACCCTCTGACATCGTTTACGGTCGGGGTGAAAAATGCGAATGGAATCTTAGGAGTCGCCAAAAATGTGTGGAAGGACGTTATAAAGTTTATGCTCCTGTCTCTACTCAAAGATTGGGTGGGAAGGCCCATGTTAATAAGTTGAATTCTGCCAGGCGTCGACAAACTGTACGCAAATGTACTCTCCAAAAGTGTGCTGGGAAAAGTTACGAACATGACGTGAAAATAGTTGTAATGACTGCTCCAATGGAAGCCTGTGGGGACTTTAACCAGATAAAATCGTAGACGAATAAGTAATTGAATGGCGACTTGCGGCAGTTTTAATATCCTTGGCGTGTCTGACATTGGGGTCGAGGGGAAAAAACAGTCTCACAAGAAACTGACTTAGAATCGCGGAATGACTAGAGGGAGTCGTAAGTTTAACGGAAATTAAAAAATGGTTCAAATGGATCTGAGCACAATGGGACTTAACTTCTGAGGTCATCAGTCCCCCAGAACTTAGAACTACTTAAACCTAACTAACCTAAGGACATCACACACATCCATTCCCGAGGCAGGATTCGAACCTGCGACCGTAGCGGTCGCACGGTTCCAGACTGAAGCACCTAGAACCGCTCGTCCACTCCGGCCGGCCTTAACAGAAGTGACGTCCTTAGTGCGTCAGGTCAGGAGGCTGTGCGGCAGCTCTCGGCATCGGAGTCGGGTGCTGGAGGTTCCGGATCCAGTCTTGATCTCGATCTCGCAACTCGGCTCTCACATCTCCATCTGATTTTCAATCGA
>NC_064623.1:6442162-6507359 GCF_023898315.1 Schistocerca nitens
GAGAGGGGGGGCGAGAGAGAGAGGGGGGGCGAGAGAGAGAGGGGGGCGAGAGAGAGAGGGGGGCGAGAGAGAGAGGGGGGCGAGAGAGAGAGGGGGCGAGAGAGAGAGGGGGGCGAGAGAGAGAGGGGGGCGAGAGAGAGAGGGGGGGCGAGAGAGAGAGGGGGCGAGAGAGAGAGGGGGGCGAGAGAGAGAGGGGGGCGAGAGAGAGAGGGGGGCGAGAGAGAGAGGGGGGCGAGAGAGAGAGGGGGGCGAGAGAGAGAGGGGGGCGAGAGAGAGAGGGGGGCGAGAGAGAGAGGGGGGCGAGAGAGAGAGGGGGGCGAGAGAGAGAGGGGGGCGAGAGAGAGAGAGGAGAGAGAGAGAGAGAGAGAGAGAGAGAGAGAGAGAGAGAGAGAGAGAGAGAGGGGGGGGGGGGGCGAGAGAGGGAGAGAGAGAGAGAGAGAGAGAGAGAGAGAGAGAGAGAGAGAGAGAGAGAGAGAGAGGGGGGGGCGAGAGAGAGAGAGAGAGAGAGAGAGAGAGAGAGAGAGAGGGAGAGAAGAGAGAGAGAGAGAGAGAGAGAGAGAGAGAGGGCGAGAGAGAGAGAGAGGGCGAGAGAGAGAGAGAGAGAGAGAGAGAGAGAGAGAGAGAGATGAGAGAGAGAGAGAGAGAAGGAGATGTGTATTTTGTAAGAAGCAGTTTCATTGGTCGGCACTTTGAAGATTCGGAGCCGAGCCAGTCAATTACTGAGAGAGAAAACGTGCCTATGTGGGCGTTTCCTGTCGCCTCACATTCGATTGAAAATCAGATGGAGATGTGAGAGCCGAGTTGCGAGATCGAGATCAAGACTGGATCCGGAACCTCCAGCACCCGACTCCGATGCCGAGAGCTGCCGCACAGCCTCCTGACCTGACGCACTAAGGACGTCACTTCTGTTAAGGCCGGCCGGAGTGGACGAGCGGTTCTAGGTGCTTCAGTCTGGAACCGTGCGACCGCTACGGTCGCAGGTTCGAATCCTGCCTCGGGAATGGATGTGTGTGATGTCCTTAGGTTAGTTAGGTTTAAGTAGTTCTAAGTTCTGGGGGACTGATGACCTCAGAAGTTAAGTCCCATTGTGCTCAGATCCATTTGAACCATTTTTTAATTTCCGTTAAACTTACGACTCCCTCTAGTCATTCCGCGATTCTAAGTCAGTTTCTTGTGAGACTGTTTTTTCTCCTCGACCCCAATGTCAGACACGCCAAGGATATTAAAACTGCCGCAAGTCGCCATTCAATTACTTATTCGTCTACGATTTTATCTAGTTAAAGTCCCCACAGGCTTCCATTGGAGCAAAGTCATTACAACTATTTTCACGTCATGTTCGTAACTTTTCCCAGCACACTTTTGGAGAGTACATTTGCGTACAGCTTGTCGATGCCTGGCAGAATTAAACTTATTAACATGGGCCTTCCCACCCAATCTTTGAGTAGAGACAGGAGCATAAACTTTATAACGTCCTTCCACACATTTTTGGCGACTCCTAAGATTCCATTCGCATTTTTCACCCCGACCGTAAACGATGTCAGAGGGTACTTCCGTAACACCTTCGTTTCTTTGTTGTAGCTCTTGTTAGGACTCCTCCCAGTTTCATTCGTGTATAGAGTTCAGGAGGCATAATTGCTTTTAGATGCCGATAATTTGATATTTGTCGTTTTTACACAATATCACTTTTGTAGATTTATTTGTTCAGACTGCTAATACAGTTAGATTCCAGAAAAAAAATTGTTTCTGAGGAACTAATAGACATTTCCTTTTCCTCGACAGTTCTCGCCAGACAGCCAAACCAGCTCCAGCTAATCCACTGCATGTCCAGCCAGCCTGTCTAATCCTCAGACGATCTCCAGCCGAATCCAGAACACGTTTCGCCCAACATCCAATACCTTACTTTTGTGGCTGTCTTCCCCACAGTTTCAATGTTCTTAAAACTACCACTTGTATTTTGTCTACTGTATTTCTGTACATTCGATACCCAGGTAATTCATCTCTCACCTGAACACATCAGCTGCTGGTGCTGCTAGAATGACCTTTCCCTCGAGTCTCGTGATATCCTGTGTACCAAAGATGAAGAGCAACAGGCAGGTTCCATATTCCTAGAATTCCGAAAAGCGTTTGGCACAGTGTACTACTGCGGACTTAATGAAGCCACGAGCATACTCAATAGGTTCTTATGTAACAACCTATTGCGTTGACCTCGATGGCGGGTGTTCTCCAGACAAGGTTTCAGGAATGCCCCTGGAGTGTGACAGGACCACACACACACACACACACACACACACACACACACACACACACACACAAATGATCTGACCGTCAGGGGAAGCAGCTGTCTGCGGCTGTCCGCTGATGACGCCGTGGTGTTGAGGGAGGCGTCATCGTTCAATGACGGTAGAAGGATAGAGGACGTCGAAGCTACTTTGATGAATGATATCTGGCTGTAAATGCAGATGAATATCAAAGGGACTCTCATAACGTTCATATACTGCATTGGTAGCGTCCTGTTTGAGACCAGCCCGTCGATCAAATATCTGAGCGTAACGTTGCAAAGCGGTACGAAATGAAACGAGCATGTAGAGATTGGGAGGGAAGGCGAATGCTTGAATTCAGTTCATTTGGAGAGTTTCAGATAAGTGTGGTTACTCTGTGTCGTGGATGGCGTCTAGAACAGTTGTGGTTGGTTGGTTTAAAGATTAAAGGGACCAAACTGCATAGGTCATCTGTCCCGTGTTTCATAAACATACAGAGCACAGTGAAACCATCCATTAGTCATTCGAAGCACAAAAGAAAAATTCTAGGGGAAGAAAAGCCCCGAGGTCAATAATAAAGAAACATGGAAAACTGAGCGCAGCAACAAAAAACAACAGAGAAGAAAGGCAGAAAGAAGTAACTGTACAGCAGAGGATCGTGGTGGTCTGATCACGAAAATAAAAGGATGAGCCAGCCACTCTGCAACACGTTAAAACCTCCAGCGTAAAAGATTAGGGTGGAGTCGAATGACAACACAAAACTAAGTAAAAGGTACAGCACAAAAGAGGGTGATGCAATAAAATTATATGGATCTATAAAAGCCGCTTACGCGAATAAAACTTAAAACCAGATCTGCCATAGAGACACCTAAGAGATGATAAATCACCCTGGAGATTAAAAGTTCGCCTGAGGGCGGTTAAAATAGGGCATTCCAACAACATATGGGCCACCGTCATGGTTGCACCACAGCGACAATGAGGGGGGTCCTCTCGACGCAGCAGATGGCCATGCGTCAGCGAAGAGTGACCAATGCGGAGCCTACAGAGAATAACAGAATCCCTGCGAGAGGCCCGCATGGAGGAACTCCACACAGTCGTGGTCTCCTTTACTCGCCGCAGCCTGTTGGGTACAGACAGAGTGCGCCATTCCTCTGCCCACGTCCCAAAGACCTGACGGCGCAACACCGATCGGAGATCAGTTGCCGGGAGGCCGATCTCCAACGTCAGTTTGCGGGTAGCCTCTTTGGCTAACTTGTCGGCGAGTTCGTTTCCCCCTATCCCAACGTGTCCCGGGGTCCATACGAACACCACTGAACGTCCACGCTGTTCAAGAGCATGAACGGACTCCTGGATGGCAACAAACATGGGATGGCGTGGGTAGCACTGGTCAAGAGCCTGTAGACTACTGAGTCACTGCAAATGACGAAGGACTCTCCAGTGCTGGTACGAATATGCTCACGGGCACGAAAAATGGCTCTTAGCTCTGCAGTGTAAACACTGCAGCCTTCTGGCAAGGAGCGCTGGTCTACATAGTCCGAATGAGCATAAGCGTACCCCACACGGCCATCAACCATCGAGCCATCTGTATAGATAAACTCCGAGTCACGGGATGCGTCGAGGAGTGCAAGAAATTGGCGGCGCAAGACTGCAGGAGGAACTGAATCTTTTCGCCATCATGAGAGGTCCAATCGAAGCTGCGGCCGACGAATACACCAAGGTGGTGTATGTGGGTGGACCTGAAAAGCAGAGGGAAGATGCAAAGACTCGAGTTCACTAAGGAGTGACCAAACACGTATCCCAATTGTATAGCCTGATCGCAGCCGCCGGTGTGGGATATGGACTGACGCATTAGCGAAAAGGAGACGGTAGTTAGGGTGACGGGATGAACAACGGACGTGAGTGGAGGAACCCCAGCCTCAGCAAGTAGGCTATTAACAGCGCCGGTGCGAAATTCTCCTGTCGCCCGTCGAACCCCACAGTGGTGAACGGGGTCCAGCAGTTGCAATGCCGAGGGCGACGCTGAGCCATACGCCACACTCCCATACTCGAGTCTGGACAGCACGAGGGCTTTGTAGAGCTGCAGCAGCGTATCACGATCTGCACCCCAAGTTGTGTTGCTGAGGCAGCGGAGGGCATTCAGATGCTGCCAGCACTGATGCTTGAGCTGACAAATATGTGGAAGCCAAGTAAGCCGGGCATTGAACAGCAATCCCAGGAAACGGTAAGTGTCAACAACCCTGAGCATGGCATCCTGAAGGTAGAGCTCAGGGTGGGGATGGACAGTTCGACGCCGACAAAAGTGCATAACACAAGTCTTCGCAGGGGAGAAGTGAAACCCATAGGCTAGGGCCCACACCTGCGCCTTGCGTGTGACTCCCTGCAACCTACGTTCTGCAACACTAATGGTGGTGGAGCTGAAAAAGATGCAGAAATAGTCAGCATATAACGTGGGTGAGAGACGACCCTACTGCTGCTGCTGCAAGGCCATTAATGGCCACAAGGAAAAGTGGCACGCTCAATACAGAGCCCTGTGGAACGCCGTTCTCCTGGACATGAAGTGAACTATGGGATGTGCCAAGTAACACGCGGAATGTCCTAACAGATAAAAAATTCTGAATAAAAATGGGTAGAGAGCCCCGGAGACCCCACCCGTGCAACATGGCGAGAATATGGTGCCACCACGTCATGTCATAGGCTCTGGAGAGGTCGAAAAAGACGGAGACGAGGTATTGGCGCCTGCAAAAAGCAGTGCGGATTGTAGACTCAAGAAAGACAGAAGTATCGGCGGTGGAACGGCCCTGACGGAAGCCGCTCTGGCACGGAGCCAGAAGACCCCGAGACTCGAGCAGCCAACACAGCCGTCGACTCACCATACGTTCCAGTAGCTTGCACAGAGTGTTTGTTAAGCTGATGGGCCGATAGCTATCCATATTGAGCGGGTCCTTGCCACGCTTAGCACCGGAATGATGGTACTTTCTCGCCACTGCGACGGAAAGACACCATCGCCCCATATGCGGTTGAAGATTGCAAGAACACATCGCTGACAGTCCGGGGACAGGTGTTTGAGCACCCGATTGTGGATGCCATCTGGGCCAGAGGCCGTATCGGGGCACTGTGCCAGGGCGCTTTGGAGCTCCCACGAACTAAATGGGGCGTTATACGCCTCAGGGTGGCGAGAAGCAAAAGAAAGCCGTTTGCCTTCTCCCGGCGTTTTAGCGCGCAAAACGCAGGCGGGTAATTCCCCGACGCAGAGGCCCGAACAAAGTGCTGAGCGAAATGCTCGGCGATTGCATCGGCATCGGTGGATACCGCCCGTTGATGGTAAGTCCTGGGACACCTGTAGAGTGCTGCAATCCAAAGATGCGCCGAATCCTCATCCACGCCTGGGAGGGTGAAGTATGGGACCCAATGGTGGAAATGTACCTCTCCCAGTACTCCTGTTTCCGCGTTTTGATGAGCCGCCGGACCTGACCACGGAGACGTTTGAATAAAATTAGGTTCTCCAAAGCCGGATGCCGCTTATGTCACTGAAGAGCCCGCCGACGTTCTTTAATGGCTTCAGCGACCTCCGGAGACCACCAAGGCACTGACTTTCGCCGGGGGCACCCTAACGAACAAGGAATGGTACGTTCCACAGCGGAAACAATCGCTGCAGTCAGTGTCTCAACCGTCACATCGATGGTACCGTGGGGGAGAGATTCAACAGTGGCAGCAGAGGAGAACATTTCCCAGTTTGCCTTGCGAAATGCCCATCTGTGCAAGTGTTCATGGGAGCGACGCTGGGGTAATGAGAGGAAGATGGGAAAATGGTCACTAACACACAAGTCTTCATGGACTCTCCAGTGGACCTATGGTACAAGCCCTGGGCTGCACAACGACAGATCTATGGCCGAGAACGTGCCATGCGCCACAGTGAAGTGTGTGGCGGCGCCAGTGTTTAAAAGGCAAAGGTCGAGTTGGGAGATTCTAGACATCTCTGCCTCGGCCAGTAATCTTCGTTCCACCTCACAGGGGATCGTGGGCGTTAAAATCCCCCAGGAGAAGAAAAGGCGTGTGAAGTTGGGTGACAAGTGCGGCTAATTCGGTCAGGGGGACTGTACCACCTGGAGGGAGATAGACACTGCAGATGGTTATGTCCTGGGTAGTCCTTACGCGGACAGCTACAGCTTCCAATGATGTTTTAAGGGGCACAGGAGCACTATATACAGAGGTAAGGACATACACGCAGGCTACACCTGACACACTATTGCAAGTGCTACAGTTGCAGTAATAACCCCTGTATCCACGAAGGACAGGGGTCCGCATTGCCGGGAACCAGGTTTCCTGGAGGAAAAGGCAAATTACTTCGCAGGGTCACATGCTGCCACCGACTGAGTGACGGACGTCGCAACGTCCATTGTTTCTGAGGAGACGCCGAGATCCAGGTCATCAGGGGACGCAAAAAGCTCGACCTCATTCTCAGACGCTGAGCTGACAGGAAGCATTGGTGCTGGAACCACTGGGTCCTTATTCTTGTTAGAGAGCTTCCTCTTCTCTCTCATGTCTTTGGGAGGAGGGTTTGCATGCTGGGAGGGCTTTCCTGACGCATTATCAGGAACAGAGTAAGAGCGTGAAGCCCTTCGACCAGCAGCTGGTGGCTTCTTCAGCCACTGGCTAGTCTCTTGTGAGACACTGGGGAAGTCCTTGGAAGGACTCCCCAAGGGACCCCTTCCGAACAAGTCAGGCCGGAGGAGGCTGTTGCGTCTCCGGCTGAGCAGCCGGAGAGGGCTGTCGCCTGTCCGGCTGAGACGTGGGGACTGACGGCCCCGGTTGTTCGGGGGCGCACTGCTCCCAAACCGGGTGTTTTGGGAGTAGTGGAAGATAGAGTGGCCCCTACCAGTGGTGGGGCAGGAGTAACTTGACTGTTCTGTGGGCCAACTGAGAAAGGAGTGTTTGCAGGAACTGGTGGCGGCAGTGTTACAGCAGCATAACTCCTCAACATAGGTGTGGGGTTGAGCCGTTCTAGTTTCTTCCTTGCCTCTTGGTAAGGAAAACGGTCCAGGGTCTTAATTTCTTGTATCTTCCGCTCTCGTTGATAGACTGCACAGTCTGGCGAGCAGGGAGAATGATGCTCCCCACAGTTAACGCAGGTGGGAGGCGGAGCACATGGAGCATTGGGATGTGAAGGTCGTCCACAATCACGACACGTGGGGCTGGCAGTGCATCTGGAGGACATATGTCCGAACATCCAGCACTGGAAGCATCGGTTAGGGGGCGGGACATGGGGCTTGACATCGCACAGGTAGATCATGACCTTGACCTTCTCAGGCAAGCAGTCGCCCTCGAAGGCCAGGATGAAAGCACCGGTAGCGATCCTATTATCCTTGGGTCCCCTAAAGACACGACGAACAAAGTGTACACCTCGTCGTGCCAGGTTCTCCCCTAGCTCGTCATCAGACTGTAGCAGAAGATCTTTATGAAAGATAATCCCCTGGACCAAATTTAGGGACTTGTGGGGAGTGATGTTAACGGGTATGTCACCGAGCTTCTCACAGGCGAGTAATGCCCTTGACTGTGCAGATAAAGCTGCTTGTATCAGAGTGGCCCCACTCCGCATTTTGGAAAGAGACGCCACTTCGAAGAGAGGCTTAGTCCCCAAAAATGAATCCCCATCAGTTCTGCTGCACACAAGGTATCGCGGTGAATACGGCTCATGTCTGTCCGCAGCCCTACGTCCCTCCCAGGGCGTGGCTAGGGAAGGGGACGATTTGGGGTTATATGCCACAGCGTTAAAGTCTACTTTACCCCGCTTAGAGACGTTGGTGGTTATTCGACCACCGGATTGAGACTTCATCCGCTTCAGTGCGGATCATCCGCCCCGATGCCACCCACTCCGACCAGGGGCTCTCCCCACGGGCGCCACCCAGCCACAGCAAAGGCTTACGTGGGGAGGTGGCAGCTCAGGCATCGGCAATACTATCCCTGTGTTGTCAGGGGGCTACAACCTAGAGGGTACATGACGACCCCACCACAAAGGGCTGGCTACCGTGCTGGATGTTGGGTGCCATGGGAAGTCCATAATTATCGTGGGTGTAACTTACGCAACCCACCAGGTGTGTATGATCGAAGTGATGGATGGTGGGAGCAGTTACCACGCCAGGACGATCAAGAGCGCCAAGGTCGTAGGGCACAGAGGACTTATGGTGCACCAAATAAGGTGCCCTTCCCCATAAGGCTCTTACTTCTGTGTAATTTGGAAGAATGGAGGTCAAACCCTAATGGGGACCAACACATGAAAGGCCGAAACAGTTGAAACTCCCTTTAGTCGCCTCTTACGACAGGCAGGAATACCGCGGGCCTATTCTTACCCCCGGACCCGCAGGGGGAAGAACACTTGTGCAACCAATTCTTGGACACTGTTCGGTAGTGTGTGTCCCACCTGGTCGGATTAAAGGAATACATCAGATAAAGTCAGACGTAGTCTGCTAGATTTCTTACTGTTAGGTTCGATCAATATACGAGCGTTACGGAAATGCTTTGTGAACTCAAATGCGACTCAATTGAGTGAAGGCGACGTTCTTTCTGCGGAACACTCCTGAGTAAATTTAGAGAACCGGCATCTGAAGCTGAGAGCGCAACGGTTCTGCTCCCCCCAAAGTACATCTCGCTTAAGGACTGCAAAAAAGATGAGACGAGAAATTATGGCTCGTACAGTGGTGATTAGGCAGTCGTTTTTCATTCGCTCTATTTGCGAGTAGAACAGGAAGCGAGACGGCTACTAATGGCACAAAGTAACCTCCGCCACCCACCAGACTGGATTGCGGATTTTGCGTACGCGCGTAGTAGACTAATTTGTTAACAGCTGTTTTGCAATAACAGGGTGACCACCAGTTTCATATTTTCTCTCATTAGCCTAAATAACTTCGCCCCAGCACCAACACTGTCTGTCGTAACAATCTTAAATGACTGTCACCCCCTTTTTTTTAAAGATAATGGGCGCACGTGCTTATAGCTATGTCATTTCTGAAAATTTCGCACGCAAATATCGCATGTAAACGTCACAAAACAATCGATCAGCTACACTCATATATAAATAAATACATATGTAAGTTTTCGTAACAAACTTGTAGGTAGCATAAACCACGCCATGGGCAACAACTTAGTTTTGGAGGCGGTATGTTCCTTTACACTTCCTAGTGTCTTTAGGCTTTCCTTTGTATTCGCCGCTCCTGCAACCACGAAATTTTACCCAACTAACATGGTCTACGTAACATGGGCTGCATCCTAGCTATCCAGTAATTTTCAACAACGAAACCCAGTGTCTCGAAGCGAACAGAAGGTTTTTCAGGATCCAATCCGCTTATTCAGTTCTGCTTTGCTCAGCACCTTTCACACAGTAGACGGCTGAACGACAGTCAGCACACACTGCACAGAAATGCCTCAAAGCACCTGTGCCCTGCCGCCTGTTAGTGGCGTAACCGATACGAAAGGACAGCGTGTCTGCCGGGGGTCACTGGGCATTTTGTCTTTAGCAGAAGCTGTTCCCAGCGATGTGACGTGTCACCTACAGACGTTGGTTGCAGAGCCTGAGAAGAACCCTGTGTATGTTCCTTCAGTCGTGATCTACTGCAATTGGTCTGGCCTCAACGCAACGCAACTCCCGGCGGAGTCAGGCATTTTCACCTTCCTCGAGATGACTGGGTGTTTGTGTTGTCATTGTTATATCCTAGCCAGTAATGCCACCCGAGCCCGCTGCCAAAAGGTTGGCAGCATCAAAGTCCGGACGCCGTCCGCATAAGCAGCGCCAACGAGACAGGAAAATCGCCTCAAGTCTGCGCGCGCCACCGCTGGCTTCTGGTTTCTTAAGCGCTGGAGTCGCGAGCGCTAGGACAGTTCTGTATTCGCCGCTCAGTTGTATACTCGCCACCGAATTGTGTACTTGCTAGTCAGTCGTGTGTTCATCTCAGCAGAGTTGTTGTTTGTCGTCAGCCGACGCTGACCTAGCCGCTCCGACTCTAGACAGATTTCTGTAGACACGGAGTTCACTACTGTGTTTCTGTATCTTCGTTAATAAAGATAAGTAGCGACTTTTATTTAATCAGAGTGTTTGGGTTTTCATCTTTCTGTTCACTGTTCCAGCGGACCGGTCGGCCCGCTATTAAAAGTGTGGCGGTGACTTCGTAAGCCGTTTCTACAGCGAATTGTTTGTCGCTACGAACGCCGCCACAAAAGTCATCATTTCATCATCATTCATGAAAGTGGAGATACTGGACTGAGCAAAGGTTGGGAACTTGTACGGGCGCTGATAACCGCGCAGTTGAGCGCCCCACTATCCAATCATCGTCGTCATCATCTAAGCACACGAACTAGATCTGTATTCGTGTCAAGTCTGTGCCATCAGTTCCACAAGAAAGTACACGTCTTATCTGTATGAAATAAAAGAGACTATTACAAATCTGTCTTTAGCTGAGAATACATGTTATTACTAATTGCAATAATAGTTAATCCAATCGCCGCCATTATGGATTATAGCCTCGCACCTTTCTGGCATGCTCTTCTCCATATGGTCCTGATTTTATACGACAGCTGCTTTGAAGTATATACTGTCTTTCCTTTCAGCTTTTTTACCACCCAACATTTTTGATCGGATTCGCATCCACAGACGTTGCAGACCAGTCCATCGCGGACACCCCATTGTCTCGTTTCCACGCTGTACAGAGACGGCTGCGTTTTTCCGGATCGTTATCCTCTTGAGACACCCAGTATGCCTCGCTGGAACCAAATAGCTTCCTAACGGACCTCAGAAGCCATTTTTGATAAATACTGCATATTTTTCAGTGTTTAAATTGGCTGTAAACACTTGGAAATATGCAAAACTGCAACTAACAAAATAAAACATTCAGCACTGACACTTTATCGATACATGTGGGAAAGAGCACCGATTACAGATTCGAGACCATTACCAGCGATGTCGTTACATTTCAAATTACAGTGAACACTTCCTTCTGGAACTGACTATTGGGTCACTTTTCCAGTGCAATGTCAATGAGGGATAGTCAAAAACCCACACAGAAAATGTTTTGTTTGGAGCTACACGTTTACAATTCTTGCGTACAAACACACACACACACAAACAAACACACACACACAAACAAACACACACACACAAACACACAAACAAACACACACACACAAACACACAAACAAACACACACACACACAAACACACAAACAAACACACACACACAAACACACACACAAACACACACACAAACACACACAAAAACACACACACACACAAAAACACACACACACACACAAAAACACACACACACACAAAAACACACACACACACAAAAACACACACACACACAAAAACACACACACACACACAAAAACACACACACACACAAAAACACACACACACACAAAAACACACACACACACAAAAACACACACACACACAAAAACACACACACACACAAAAACACACACACACACAAAAACACACACACACACAAAAACACACACACACACAAAAACACACACACACACAAAAACACACACACAAAAACACACACACACACACACAAAAACACACACACACACACAAAAACACACACACACACACACAAAAACACACACACACACACAAAAACACACACACACACACAAAAACACACACACACACACAAAAACACACACACACACAAAAACACACACACACACAAAAACACACACACACACAAAAACACACACACACACAAAAACACACACACACACACAAAAACACACACACACACAAAAACACACACACACAAAAACACACACACACAAAAACACACACACAAAAACACACACACAAAAACACACACACACACACACACAAAAACACACACACACACACACACACACACACAAAAACACACACACACACACACACACACACACACACACACACACACACACACACACAAAAGCACACACACACACACACACACACAAAAACACACACACACACACACACACACACACACACAAAAACACACACACACACACACACACACACACACACACACAAACACACACAAACACACACATCGGTGTAAATAAAGGTGTGACTGGCAAGTCTAGCACGAAGTTCGACAAACCGTGAGCAATACACTGCAGCCGGAGTACCCTCCTTCGGGAGTGAGGTGAGGTCGAGATAAATATGAACCGGAGCCTGGATCCAAGGTGGTGTCAGGCTCTCACCCTCTCTGAAGGTGGTAGGGAGGGCAAAATCCAATTGTCGAAGCAGGCGACGGAAGCGGACTCCAGGGGGCAGCAGGGCAGACACATACAACCCATACTGACGGTCGAGAGAATCGGCGAAGAAGGACTGATAGGAGGGGTGGTCGGGCATTGACAACAGCCGGCAGGCATACCGACACAGCAGTACGTCTAGCCGGTAGGTCAATGGTAATTCGGCAGCTTCAGCATACTCTCGACGGGACTAGTGTAGAAGGCTCCGGTCGCAAGACGTAACCCCCGATGGTGGATGGAGTTGAGACGGCGTAAGAGGGATGGCCGAGCAGACGAGTAGACGAAGCTCCCATAATCCAGCTTCGATCGGACTATGGACCGATACAAGCGAAGCAGGACAGTGCGATCCGCTCCCCAAGATGAACCACTAAGAACTCTGAGGATATTAAGGGAACGTGTACAACAGGCCGCCAAATAAGAGACATGCGGAGACCAACACAGTTTCCCGTCCAACGTGAGCCCTAGAAACTTAGTTGTTTCCACGAATGGGAGAACAACGGGACCGAGATGTAAGGATGGCGGAAGGAACGCTTTATATCGCCAAAAGTTGATACAAACCGTCATCTCTTCAGGGAACCGGAAGCCATTTGCCACACTCCATGAGTATAGGCTGTCTAGACAACGCTGAAGGCAGCGCTCCAGGAGGCATGTTCTCAGGGCACTGCAGTAGATCGCGAAGTCATCGGCGAAGAGAGAGCCTGAGACATTAGGTGGAATGCAATCCGTAATTGGATTGATCGCGATGGCAAAAAGGGCTACGCTCAAGACGGAGCCCTGAGGCACTCCGTTCTCCTGGAGGAAGACGTCGGACAATACGGAACCCACACGTACCGTAAACTTTTGATCCGTTAAAAAGGAATCAATAAAAAGGGGCAGGCGACCGCGTAGACCCCACCTGTGCATAGTGCGGAGGATACCTCCTCTCCAACAGGTATCATAAGCCTTCCCCAAATCGAAGAACATGGCTACCGTTTGGCGCCTTCGCAAAAAGTTATTCATGATGAATGTCGACAAGGTCACAAGGTGGTCAACAGCGGAGCGGCGGCGACGAAAGTCGCATTGGACATTGGTAAGTAGCCGTCGAGATTCAAGAATCCAGACTAACCGAGCATTAACCATGCGCTCCATCACCTTACAGACACAGCTTGTAAGAGAAATGGGGCGGTAACTAGAAGGAAGGTGTCTATCCTTCCCAGGTTTGGGTATAGGAACAACGACGGCGTCACGCCAATGCATGGGGACCTGACCTTCGGTCCAGATGCGATTGTAGGTACGAAGAAGGAAGCTTTTGCCCGCCGGAGAAAGGTGTGCCAGCATCTGAACGTGAATGGCATCTGACCCCGGAGCAGAGGACCGGGACAGTGCAAGCGCACGTTCGAGTTCCCGCATAGTAAAGGGGGCATTATAAGTTTCCAGATTCAGCGAGTGGAAGGAAGGTCGCCGAGCCTCTTCTGCCTCTTTCCTGGTAAGGAAGGCAGGGTGGTAATGGGAGGAACTTGAAACCTCCGCGAAAAACCGGCCGAAGGCGTTGGAGACAGCCACAGGATCAACAAGGACCTCATTACCTGAGGTCAGGCCAAGTACAGAGGAGTGGGCTTTAATGCCAGACAGCCGGCGCAGGCCACCCCAAACGACAGAAGAGGGAGTAAAACTGTTAAAGGAGCTGGTGAAAGAGGTCCAACAAGTTTTTTTGCTGTCTTTGATGACTCTACGGCATTGCGCTCGGAGTCGTTTGTATCCAATACAATTCGCCAACGAAGGATGGCGGCGAAATGTGCGTAAAGCACGTCGTCGAGCACGGATAGCGTCTCTACAAGCCTCATTCCACCAGGGGACGGAAACGCGACGTGAAGAGGTAGTATGAGGAATGGAACGTTCGTCAGCATTGACGATAACAGCCGTGAGGTATTCGACCTGACTGTCACAACTGAGACAATCGTGGACCGGAAAGGTAGCCAGGGAGGAGTAAAGTCCCCAGTCAGCTTACGGTATGTTCCAGCTCGAAGGACGTGGGGATGGGGTGTGGTGCAGGAGACGAACGACACAGGGGAAGTGGTTGCTCGAATAGGTGTCAGAAAGGACACCACTCGAACCGACGGGCAAGAGTGGTAGAACAGATCGAGAGGTCCAAGTGGGAGTAGGTATGAGTAGAGTCCGAGAGGAAAGTCGGGACGCCAGTATTGAGGCTGACAAGATTGAGATTGTTGAAGACATCCACCAAGAGTAAGCCTCTTTGACAGGATGCAGGAGAGCCCCAAAGGGGATGATAGGCATTGAAGTCGCCAAACAATAAAAACGGCAGAGGAAGCTGAACAAACAGGTGCATCATGTCAGCCCGACTAACTGCGGATGACGATGGAGTGAAGATGGTACAAACTGAAAAATTAAAAGCAGAAAGAGTAATACGGACAGCTATTGCTTGGAGTGGGGTGGACAATGAAATGGGATGGTAATGGACATCGTCCCGAACGAGCAACATGACCCTACCATGAGCTGGGATACCGTCCACAGGGGTGAGGTTATACCACTCCGAGGTATAGTGGGTAAATGCAATATGGTCAGTTGGACGCAACCTGGTTTCCTGGAGACCAAGGACGAGCGGACAGTGCAGGCGGAGGAGCAGTTGTAATTCCTCCCGATTAGATCGAATACCTCTTATGTTCCAATGAAGCAACGCCATCGCTAGTCAAAACAGAGGGGAAACGAGACGGGGGAAGAGCTGGTTACCTCGACGGCCGCGGAGGGCCAGGTTTCGAGGGAACCACGCTACAACCGGCGGGAGGCGGATCCTGTTCCATCGAGTCGACGCCAGCTGCGGTCGCTGTCCCAGGTTGTGTAGGAGGGGCAGTATCATTTGCTGACGAGAGGCCAGCTGAGCGCCTGGCAGCAGAGCGTCCCGGCGAAACTGAGGACGGCCGGGAGCAGCGACTCACGGATGGAGCGTCAGACGAAACGCGCCAGGGATAGAGACTTCATCTTGGTGGCCTTCTTGGAAGTCCAAGAAGGCACAGGGATGGTGGGCTGGACCCGAAGAAGGTCCTCACGCGCGGGGTCCGTTTTGGAACGCCGGACCTCGGAAGCTGGGGTCCGGAACGTTTCCCTGATGGACGCCTGAGAAGAGGATTGCTTCTCAGGCGGCGGAGGGGGAGGAGGAGGAAGGGTGGCCCCTGGGGCAGAGGGGTCGGGGGCCGAGGGGGATATGGAGTTGGAAGGGAGGGATTTGGGCGGCGGAGGCATGGACCCCGGATGGGGGGAGGTGTTGGAGGGGGGACAGGATAGGGGTGAGAATACTGTGGAAGGAGTGGACACGACTGAGGCAAACGAAGTTGTCAATGGCACGGGATGGAGGCGGTCATACTTCTTCCTGGCCTCAGAATAAGAGAGACGATCCAAAGTTTTGAGTTCTTGAATCTTCTTCTCCTTCTGATACGCGGGGCAGTCTAAGGATCTAGGCTAGTGGATGCCAGGACAATTAAAGCACCGAGGTGGTGGGGTGCATGTATGTTCCTCACGAAGAGGACGTCCACAATCGCCACAAAGGGGCTCAGCCTCACACCGTGACGACATGTGCCCAAAGCGCTAACACCGGAAACAGCGCATAGGAGGCGGGACGTAAGGTCGCACGTCGCACCGGTAGCACATCACCTCTACCTTCTCCGGGAGAACGTCCCCCTCAATGACGAGGATAAAGGCCCCAGTGCCGATGCGACGGTCTTTGGGGCCGCGCTGGACTCGCCGGACGAAATGCACTCCTCGCCACTCCAGGTTGGCCCTGAGCTCCTCATCAGATTGCAGCAGGAGGTCCCGATGAAAAATAACCCCCTGCGTCCTATTCAGTGCCAGATGCGGGACAATGGACACTGGGATGTCTCCTAGGCGGTCGCACGCCTGGAGCGCCGCCGACTGCGTGGCGGAGGTGGTCTTTATAAGAACGCATCTTACTGAGAGCCTCGATTTCCCCGAAGATGTCCTCGATGTGCTGAACAAAGAACATGGGCTTGGAGGTGGCGAACGTCCCCCCATCGGTTCGAGAACAGACCATATAGCGGGGGAAGTACTTTGCTCCAAGCCGGCGGGACTGTCCTTCCTCCCAGGGAGTGGCCAAGGGGGAAAGGGCAGGAGAACCAGAACCAGAGACAGTACCTTTCTTTTTAAAAGACTTGGCCGCAGAGCGACCTGATACATGTTGATGTTTCATCTGCGAAACGTCCGCCCCAATACCACCCACTCCGACCAGGGGCTCTCCACATGGGCGCCACCCAGCCTCAGCAAGGGCCACCTGGCAGGATGACCATTGCCGGGAGTCCTGATGCCCCAAGGAGACGGGCATCTACTCCTTGGCCGACATGGGGAGAGTGCAGCTCAGGTATCGGCAGTACGATCCCTGTGTTGTCAGGGGGCTACAACCTAGAGGGTACATGACGACCCCACCACAACGGGCTGGCTACCGTGCTGGATTTCTGGTGCCATGTGAAGTCCATGATCGTAGGTGCAGATGGGGACGCACTATGGGCGTAACTTGTTCAACCCATCAGGCGTTTAGGCCCAATTTGAGGAATAGTGGGTGTGGTTACAACGCCGTTACAATGCTGAGTGCCAAGGTCTTAGTGCACTGAGGACCAGTGATACACCACGTAAGGTGTCCTTCCCCAAAAGGCTCGTACTTCTGTAGAATTTTGAAAAATGGAGGTCAAACCCCAAGGGGGACCATCACATGGAAGGCCGAAACGGTTGAAACTCCTTTTAGTCGCCTCTTACGACAGGCAGGAATACCTCGGGCCTATTCTTACCCCGGACCCGCAGGCGGCTGAAAGTGGGCAGTCCAGCAAGAGGTGGACGCCTGTCATTTGGGAGCCACAACGACACTGAGGTGGTTCTCGACGGGGTAGGTAACCATGCGTTAGCCACATATGGCCAATGCAGAGCCTGCAGAGCCAGCAGAGGACAACTGATTTCCTGCGAAAGGCCTACATGGAAGACACCTTAATGACACACAGTGCTATGCGTGCTGTTATGGCATTCAGTCTCCCAAAGCCAGAATACCCTGCGGTATAAGAGAACGCAGGTCAGCTTCGGCGTCGCCTGTTTGGCCAGCCTGTCGGCAAGTTCATTTCCGGGGTTTCCGACGTGTCCTGGGGTCCACAGAAACACCACGGAATGGTGCGATTCTACGGCATAGATGGACTCCCGAATGGACGCTACCAGAGGGTGGCGAGTGTAGCACTGGTCAATAGCTGCTCAATGAATCAGTACACAGGAGAAATGACTCACCAGAGCATGAGCCTACTTACTCAAGAGCACGAGATATGGCAACCAGCTCTGTAGTGAAAACACTGCAGCCAACTAGCAAGGAGTGCTGCTCAGTATGTCCGCCTAAGTGACCATCATCCATTGAGCCGCCGGTGTAAACCACTTCAGAGGGCCGAAACACGACAAGAATCGAGAGGCAGTAACAGCGGAGAGTGGCGGGGTTATAGGAGTCCTTATGGCCATGCCAAAGGCCCAGGCGAAGCTGCGGCAGAGGCATACACCATGGAGGCGTATGTGAACGGACCACAAGTGGAGGTGGTAAAGGGAAGGACTCCAGTTCGGATAGAAGGGACCGCACGCGAACCGCAATCTTTAGCCCCAATCTGGGCCGCCGATGCGGGAGATGGACTGCTGTGGGCACGAAAAGAAGATCGTAATCGGATGTCAGGGGAACTATGAATATGTGCTGCCTAACTGGCGAGCAGTTCCTCACGCTTGATCTGCAGTGGAGGGACACCAGCCTCCACCAGTACGCTGGTCACTGAACCCCACATCGGTGCACAGGGTCGAGTAAATGCAATGCTGAAGGCGCTGCCGAACCATAAACCACACCCCCAATTCGGGATTCAACAAGGGCTCTGTAGAGCTGCAGCAGCGTAGAGCGATATGCACCCCAATTGGTGTTGCTCAGGCAATGGAGGGCATTGAGGTGCTGCCAGCACTTCTGCTTAAGCTGACGAAGGTGAGGGAGCCAAGTCAATCGAGCATCGAAAACCAGTCCTAGGAATTGATATGTCTCCACTACAGTGAGTGGATCGTAATATAGGTAAAGTGCGGGTTCCAGATGAACAGTACGACGGCGACAGAAGTGCATGACACACGACTCTGTGGCTGAAAACTGGAAGCTGTGGGCTAGAGCCCATGACTGCGCCCTGTAGATTACTCCCTGGAGGCCCCGCTCAGCAACAGCAGTACAGAAGCAGCAGTACGAAATGCAGAAGTACGAAATGCAGAAGTAGTCTGCAAACAGAGAAGGTGAGACGGAGGGCCTGACAGCTGCTGCTAGACCATTAATGGCCAGAAAAAAATTGAGAGATACTCAATACGGAGCCCTGCAGGACTGCATTCTCCCGGGTATGGAACTATGGGAGTCACCAACTTGGACACGGGAAGTACGAATCGACAGGAAGTTTTGGATAAAAATCGGGAGTGGTCCCGCCATTGCGATGGACAGACGCCATCGCACCAGATCTGGTTGAAGATGACGAGAAGATGTCACTTGTAGTCAGACGAGAGATGTTTAATCATATGGCTGTGGATGCGATTAGGTCCAGGAGCTGTGTCGGGACAATGTGCAAGGGCACTGAGGAGTTCCCACTCTGAACATGGGGCGTTACAGGATTCACTGCAGCGTGTAGTGAACGACAGGACGTTCTCTTCCAGCCGACGTTTGAGTGTGCGAAAGGCTGGGGTAAATCTCCGATGCAGAGCGCTGGGCAAAGCGCTGGGCAAAGCGCTGGACAAAGCGCTGGGCAAAGCGCTGGGCAAAGCGCATTTGTGTCAATACCTTACTCGCCATTTATAGTAACACCTGGGACAGCTATTGGGGCCTGGTACCCGAAAAGACGTTTGATCTTTGCCCAGACTTGGGAAGGTGACGTTTGGCACCCAGTGGTGGAGATTTGTCTCTCCCAACACTACTCCTTCCCTTGTTTGATAAGGTAGCAAACATGGGCACAGAGCCATTTAAAGGCTATGAGGTGCTCCAGGGAAGGGTGCTGCTTAAGCTTCTGTAGAGATCGCTGACACTTCTTAATTGCTTCAGCGACTTCCGGCGACCACCAAGGGACTGCCTTACGTCTCAGGCACCCTAAAGAGCGAGGGATCGCGTTTTCTGCCGCAGAAACAATTGTGCTAGTTACCTGCTCAACCATCACATCGCTGTTACTGTGTGGAGGAGATTCAGCAGTGAGAGCAGAGGCCAAAGTTCCCCAGTACGCCTTGTTCAAAGCCAATCTGGGCAGGCGTAGGTGAACCTGACGCTGAGGTAGTGACAGGAAGATGGGGAAGTAGTCACTACCACATAGATCGTCATGTGGTCTCCAGTGGATAGTTCGGAGAAGTGCTGGGCTGCAAATTGATAAATAAATGGCCGAGTAACCACCGAGAGCCACACTCAAATGTGTGGTGGCCCCAGTATTTAAGAGGCAGAGGTCCAACTGAGACAGTAAATATTTAACATCTCTGCCTCAGCCAGTAACCACAGTGTCACACCACAAGGGTTTGTGGGCATTAAAATCTCCCAGACATAGGAAAGGTTTAGGGAGCTGATCAGTCAGTGCAGCTAATACATTCAGGAGTACTGCACCATCTGGAGGAAGATATACATTGCAGATAGTTATTTCCTACGTCGTCCTTATTCTGACAGCCACAGCTTCAAGAAGGCTTTGAAGGGGCACATGTTCACTACAGACCGAGTTTAGGACATAAACGCAATCTCCACCTGACACTCGATTATAGTCGCAACAGTTCCTGTAATATCCCCATAGCCACAGAGCGCAGGGATCCACATTGCTGGGAACCAGGTTTCCTGGAGCGCAATGCAGATAGCAGGTGTAAACCTTAACAGTCACCTGCTGCCACCGATTTATTGCCCGAGCAGTCTGTATCCATTGGGTCTGAAGATCTGGGGAGATCTCGGTCAACAGCAGATGCCAATATCTCCACCCCATCCTCAGCTGCAGAGCTTGTAGGTAGCGGTGGTGTGGGTGCCACCGCAATTTCCTTGGTCTTAGGGGTTTTCTTTTGGCTCTCTCTCGCTGCTCCTTGGGTTTTCCTGCCTGGGAGGACTTAACTGGCTCAGTCTCTGGGACTGAGGATGAGCGTGAAGCCCTACAACCAGCTGCTTTTGGGCTCTTCAGCCACTGGCAGGTGTCTTCTTTCCCACTAGAAGGAACCTGGGAAGGGAGTCACCAAAGGGAACCATTCCTAGCGAGAGAAGGAGAAGACGACTTACGCTTCTCTGGCTTAGAAGTGGGGCAGACGTCCCCAATGGTTGGAGGGGCGTTGCTCCTGAAGTAGGTGGTGCAGGAGCAACACGGAATAACCACCACCACCACCACCACCACCACCACCACCACCACCACCACCACCACCACCACCAAGGGGGCAGGTGTAGTCTTCTCCGCCAACCCAGGTCACCTCTCAGAGCTAACTGATGGTGCCACAAATGTTGTAGCGGCAGCATAAGACGATGTCATACGCACAAATTGCAGGCATTCAAATTTTCTCTTAGCCCCAGTGTCGGTCAGTCTGTCCAGGGTCCTGTACTCCCTGATTCTCCTTTCTTTCTGGAGAATCCTACAGTCAGGCGAGCAAGGCAAATGGTGCTATCTGCAGTTGACACAGATGGGAGGTGGGGCACATGGAGTATTGGGATGTGATAGGCGTCCGCAATCTCAGCATATGATGCTGAAAGTACAGTGGGAAGACATATGGCCGAACTTCCAGCATTAAAGCACCACATTGGTAGACCATCACCTTGACCTTCTCGGGCAATGTATCACCCTCAAAGGCCAAGATGAAGGTACTGGTGGCAACCTTGTTATCCCACGGACCTTGGTGAAGATGCGGGACGAAATTTACACCTCGATACTAAATTGGCGTGCAGCTCATCATCGGATTGCAAAAAAAGGTATCTGTGAAATATGTTACCCTGGAATATATTTAAGCTCTTATGGTGCGTGATGGTTATAGAAACATCCCCCAGCTTGTCACAAGCGAGTAACTCCCGTGACTGGGCATAAGATCCCACTGCCATCCTTAGCCTGACAGTCCTCCCATGGTGTGGCCAGAGAGGGGAACTACTCAGGGTTGTACTTTTGTGGTTGAACTGAGCTCGTGATCGCTTAGAGACTACTGGTGTTTCACCACCAGCAAGAGATGGACTACACTTCATTGCGTGTCATCCATCCTGATGCCACCCACTCTGACCAGGGGCCCACCCAATGGGTGCCACCCAGCCACACCAAACGCCACCTGGCAGGATGGCCATTGCCGGGAGTATTGATGCCCCAGGGGGATGGGCATCTAACCTTTGACATACATGGGGAGTTAGCGGAGCAGGCATCAGCAGTGCGATCCCTGTTTAGTCAGGGGCTACAACCAACAGGGTATATGGCAGCCCCACCACAACGGACTGGCTACAGTGCTGGATATCAGGTGCAAAGAAAATGGTCATCGTCGGCGCAGAAATCGACACTGCATAGTGCATGGTGGAAAATGCACCCAGGAAGGTGTCCTCGCCCAAGAGATGGAGAATGGGCAGGACTGCAATGCGACGACGAGAAAGTGGGCTAAAGATCTCAATTCACAATGGACATGATGCGCCTTGTAAGGCGCCCTTCCCGAACTGGCTAACTCTTCGGGAAAATTTTGAAGAGTGGAGGTCAAACGCTACAGGGGACCATCACCAAGACTGAAACGTGTGTAACTTCTTTTAGTCGCCTTGTACGACAGGCAGGAATACCTCAGGCCTATTGTAACCCTGGTCCCAAAGGGCGGCACTAGAGGCGGCAGACCACAGTGGTGCAGCTGATCTGCAAATTATCACTAGTCCCATGGAATTGCTGATAAATTTATTGTAATTATTGCACCTCAAAAACATTAGACTTCAAGGTCGATGTCTGTTTTGGACTGTCTAGTGGTATGGTTTCCTGTGGGGTTTTTTCCATTTTCCACCGAGGCTAGAGACATTTACCTACCTTTGTTTTTCTCGTTGCAGTCGTAGTTAGAGCCGCTAGCAGCTGCCAAGTCAGCTCTTATCCCAAGTGGAGAGCGTCAGGCTTCAGTGCTATACTTTGTCCGTCATCTTTACGTAGAACTCGTCAACTTTATATGGACCCACACGACCGAGTGTTGGGGCCCGTCGGTACCGACGTGGAGATTGAGGCAGAGCTGGCTGAGGTGCGGGCAGCGCTGCAGGGTGGCCAGCTGGCCCAGGCTGCCGGCGTCGACGCCCAGGGCCTGAAGCAGCGGCAGCGCATCCGGCAGCCCGTCCGCGTACACGCTGATTGTGCGCAGGCGCTGCGATAGCGGGTCGGTGTCCAGCAACACGCGCATGCGCAGGTTGACCTGCAGCCACTGCAGGCGAGGGTCCATCAGCACCAGAGGGGCGCCTGGGACGGGCGGCAGCGTGAGGCACAGCTGGCGCAGGCTGGCGCTGCGCCGCAGCACGGACAGGTCGCGGACCAGGCAGCAGCGGTCGAGCAGGAGCACCTCCAGCGAGCCCAGGGCCTCCAGAGCCAGCCACAGCTCGCCCTCCGTCACCTGGCACTCGTGTAGCCGCAGCCTCCGCAGGTTCGTCAGCCGCCGCAGCTCTATATACTCCTGTCGCGGCACGCCAATGCAACCTGTGGGTCGAGAGGCGAGCGGTAGTCGGCTGTCGTCTCCTCACAGTACTCGGTAATACTCATTTCACCACTACCTTAGAGATATTGCACTAACTAGTTCCAATTTATATGAACATGATCTGCTTCAAAACCTCTTTGCTGACAAGAACACCCTGCAATCGAATATTTGTATTTAACAACCCATCCCCATCCGCCCGCTGAACCAGTTCACTGCAACTCTCACATTCTTGAAAGAACTGCTGTCTGAAGAATTTCAATTCACAAAAGGTAAGGCGGTTTTATGTCTTGCCTTTGACTCTGTCACTGGTATGAATCATCTTATGGTGATTTCTTCACCTTTCAGTTTTTCGCTCAATTCCAATATCTACATCATTTAAATACCGAAGCCATCAAATACACAGAAGACCCAAAGAAACCCCTGCCTAATATCGTGTAGGGCCCCCATGAGCACACAGAAGTGCTCCAACATGGATTCTACTGATGTCTGAAGCAATGGTGGGGGGAACTGACACCATGAATCCTGCAGGGCTGTCCATAAATGCGTGAGAGTACAAACGGGTTCAGTTCTCTTCTGAACGGCACATTGCAAGGCATCCCAGCTATGCTCAATATATTCATATCATGAGAGTTTAGTGGCCTGCAGAAGTGTTTTAACTCAGAAGACTGTTTCTGGAGCCACTCTGTAGCAATTCTGGACCGTGCGGCGACGCATTTTCCTGTTGGAGTTTACCAAGTTGGTCACAATGCACAATGCACACGAATGGATGCAGGTGATCGGCCACAATGGTTACGTACGTGTCAGCTGCCAGAGTCGTATCTAGACGTATCAGGGGTCCCATATCACTCTTACTGTACATGCCCCACACCATTACTGAGTCTCCACCAGTTCGAACAGTCCCCTGCTGACAAGTGGAAGTCATGGAGTCATGAGGTTGTCTCCCTACCCACACATGTCCATCCACTTGATACAATTTCAAACGAGACTTGTCTAACCAGGCAAAATGTTTCCAGTCAACAACAGTCCAGTGTCAGTGTTGACATGCGCAGAGGAGGCATAAAGCTTTGTGTCACGCAGTCATCAAGAGTACACGAGCGGGCCTCGATGTTTCATTGGATGATTCACTAGCTGACACTTGTTGATGGCCCAACATTGAAATCTGCATCAATTTGTGGAAGCGTTGCACTTCTGTCACGTTGAACGATTGTCTTCAACCATCGTTGCTCATGTTCTTGCAGGATTTTTTCCTCCCGCAATGATATCAGAAATTTGACGTTATACTGGGTTCCTGATATTCACGGCACACTCGTGAAATGGTCATACGGTAAAATCCCCCATTTCATCGTTACCTCTGAGATGCTGTGTCCCATCTCTCGCGCTCCGACTACAACACCATGTTCAAACTCATTTAGATCTTGATAATGTGCTATTGTAGCAGCAGTAACCGATCTAACAACTGCGACGGACAATTTTTGTCTTTTATAGGCTATGCCGACCGCAGCGCCATATTCTGCCTGTTTACGTTTCTCTGTATTTGAATACTCATGTCTATGCCACTTTCTTTGCTGCTCCAGTGTATATGCCACAGACAGATCGGCACCCTAGCTGGTGTGACTCAAGCAATGAACAGCGTTAATATGGCGCCAGCACATTTGTTTAAGCTGCCAAATATGAGGGAGCCAAGTCAACTGTGCATCAAAAAGCAATCCCACACACCGATGCATCTCCATCACAGAAAGAGCTTCCCTGTCAAGATAAAGCCGAGGTTCAGGGTGAACAGCGCGATGCGAGTAGATGTGCATGACGCAAGTCTTGGCGGCCGAAAACTGAAGCTGCCTGATACTGCCCAAGACTGCGCCTTGCGGGTAGCACCCTCTAGCTGCCATTCAGCAACCACAATGCCAGTGGAGCTATAGTACAGGCAAAAGTCATCAGCATACAAAGAAGCCGATACAGACATTTCCACAGCTGCAGCTAGCTCGTTGATAGCAACTAAAAAGAGGCCACGTTGTATCATATGCCTTCCGAATGTCAAGAAAGACAGCAACTAGATGCTGATGGCGGGCAAATGCCGTATGGGTGGCAGACTCCAGGCAGACCAGATTATCAGTGGCAGAGCGGTCCTTACGGAACCCACCCTGAGACAGAACCAGAAGACCCCGAGACTCATGTAGCCAACTCAACCTCCAGTTCACCATACATTCGAGCAACTTGCACAGAACGTTTGTGATGCTAATGGGGCAGTAGCTGTCCACCTCCAGTAGGTTCTTGCCAGGCTTCAACAGTGGGATGAAAATGCTTTCCCGCCATTGAGACAGGAACTCAACCTCAAACCTGATACAGTCGAAAAGGTCTAGGAAGTGTCGCTGGCAGTCCACCAAGAGGTGTTTGAGCATCTGATAGTGGATGCGATCCGACCTGGGAGTGATATCAGGGCAAGCAGCTTGGGCACTTTGGAATTCCCTCTCACTGAATGTAGTATTGTACGATTCAGGGTGGTGCATGGGAGAGGTACTGATGCTAATGGTGGAGACATACCATTCCCAGCACACCTGCTTCCATTGGTGAATATGGCATCGGGCTTGGGCATGGAGCCACTTAAAGGTAAGGAAGTGTTCCAGTGTTGGGTGCCCCTTATGATGTTGGGGGGCCCACCTGCCATCTCTAATCGTCTCAGCCATCTCCAGTGACCACCAAGGCACAGTCCTCTGCCGAGGGGACCCGGAAGAACAGGGAATTGCACATTCCACTGCGGAAACAATCCCAGTGGTTAACGTGTGAACCACCACATCAGTAGTATTGTGAGAAAGAGGCTCACTACTAGCAATGGAGGCGAATGAGTCCCAGACAGCCTTAGTCACAGCCCATCTGGGGTGGCGCCCAGAAGAGGGACGCTGTGGCAATGACAGAAAGATTGGAAAGTGGTCACTATCACACAAGTCGTCATGCACACTCCTTTGGACAGATGGTAGAAGACTGGGGCTGCAGACTGAAAGGTCGATGCCTGAGTACATGCCATGTGACACACTGAAATAGGTGGACGCACCATTATTTAAGAGGGAAGGTCGAGCTGTGCAAACAATTGCTCAACGACGGTGCCTCAGCCTGTTGCCACCAATCCACGCCACAAAGGGTCATGGGCATTAAAGTCGCCCAGTAATGTAAAAGGTGGTGGCAGTTGGGCTATCAGCTCACGCAATACATGCTGTGGGACATCACCATCCGGTGGAAGGTAGAGACTGCAGACAGTAACAGCCTGAGGCGCCCACACCCTAACAGCGACAGCTTCTACAGGTTTTTGAAGAGGGACACTCTTGCTGTCAAGAGAGTTAAGGACGTAGAGACAGACCCATATACACTCTCATAAGCTGCCCAGTTCTTATTATAAAACAGCCACGGAGGGTGGGGATTTACTTTGCTGGAAACCAAGAAGAAATGCTGAAGCCTGATAAGTTGTCGGAGCTCAGCAAGGTGGTGGAAAAAACCGCCGCAATTGCACTGGAGAATGACATTGTCTGCAGCCGAAAAAGGCGTGAAGGGACCGAGGAGACATATTACACTGCTGGGTCACCTGATGCCACCAATTTAGTACCTGTGCAATCCACATCCATTGTGTCTGAGGGCCTGGCGAGATCTAGGTCCTCAGCGAACACTAGAATCTCCACCTCATCCTCAGATGCAGAGCTTGTTGGTAGTGGTGGGTGCAAAGAAGTCCACAGTCGTCGTCGGCGCCGGAAGCTGTGCATGGGGGAAACCGCAACCAGGAATGTATCCTCGCCCAAGAGATGGGTGCCACGGCAAGTACCTTAGTCTCAGAGGTATTCTACTTGGACTTGTCTCGCTGCTCCCTTGGTTTCTCTGGCTGGGAGGGCTTCACTTGGTCAGTCCCCGTAACAGGAGGATAGTGAAACCGTATGACCAGGTGCTTTTGGGCACTTCAGCCACTAGCAGGCGTCACCTTTCCCACAGGTGGAAAACTGGGAAGGGAGGGACCCAAGGGACCCCTTCCAAGCGAGAGGAGCCTAAGAAGGGGAACGCTTCTCCAGGTTAGAACTGGGGACGGACTTCGCCAATGGTAGGGGGGGTGTTGCTCCTGAAGTAGGTGGTGTGGGAGTAACAGGATGGGAATTGCCCCCACCGTCAAGGGGGGAGGGGGGGCAGGTGCAGTCTTCCAGCTCTCAGGTGACTGGTGTAGGTGGAGCTGATGGGGCTAGAACAGTTGTAGCAACGGCATAAGAGGTGGTCAGATGAACAGGATGGAGGCATTCAAACTTATGCTTAGCCTTAGTGTAGGTCAGTCGGTCCAGGGTCTTATATTCCATGATTCTCTTCTCTTTCTCAAAATCTTCAGTCTGGTTAGCAAAGTCAATGATGCTCTCATAGATTGGAGGTGGGGCACATGGACTATGGGGATGTGATGGGTGTCCGCAATCTCGATATGTGAGGCTGGAAGTACACCAGTAAGACATATGGCCAAACTTTCAGCATTTAAAACACCGAATGGGGGAGGGATATACAGCTTTACAGTACAGCGGTAAACCATCACCTTGACCTTTTCGGGTAATGGGTCACCCCCAAAGGGCAATATGAAGGCACCAGTGGCAACCTGATTATCCCTCAGACCCCGAAGGATGTGCCTGACAAAGTTAACACCTTGCTATTCTAGGTTCGCACCCAGTTCATCATCAGACTATGAAAGAAGATCCCTGTGGAATATAAAACCCTCGACCATATTGAAGCTGTTATGGAGCATGATGGAAGTAGAAACATCCCCCGGCTTGTAAGAGGTGACGAGCGCCTGTGATAGGGCATGCTGTTTTGATCAAGACTGACCCAGAGCGCATTTTGTACAATCGCTCCACCTCCAAATGTCCTCTAAATGCTCTACAAAGAACTGAGGCTTGATCGTCATGAAAGAGTCGCCATCATACAAACCAGGTATCAGGGCGAATAAGTCCCACTGCCATCCTTAGTCTTTCGCTCTTCCCATGTTGTGGGCAGGGAGGGGACTGATTTGCAGTCATACTTCTGTGTAATTACAATGAAATGAACACCCTTAGCTACTTACAGGCGTTGACATACGTCAACATGTCCGAAAGAACAGATACCATCTTAGTATATATATAGTTACGGCTCACCGGCCACATTACCATCTCCTCCTTCTGAGCGAATGCACAAACAGTGCCGGAACTCTTACGAGAATCAGCAACGCGCCGCAAGTAATGAGTATAATGGGTGGGGGCACTACAAATGTAGTGTGGGGCAATACGTTGATAATGTGGGTTTCGTGGGAGGCGTGCCAGAGATAAATCCCTGCAGTCGCACTATCCTCTGTGTCCTCAGTGGCTCAGATGGATAGAGCGTCTGCCATTTAAGCAGGAGATCCCGGGTTAGTGTCCCGGTCGGGGCACGCATTTTCATCTGTCCCCATTGACGTATGTCAACGCCTGTAAGCAGCTAAGGGTGTTCATTTCATTGTAATTTCATTCTAACAAGCTGCATGGTCACTGATGGTATCGGCTCTTTTGAACATGTCCGAAAGAACAGATACCATCTTAGTATGTATACTTATGTGTGTTGAATTGAGCACTTAGTGACTGCTGGTGGCTGGCCACCAGCAAGATATGATCTACCACACTTCATTGTAGGTCATCCACCCTGATGCCACTCTGACCAAGGGTCTTCCCCACGGGCGCCACCCACCCTCAGCAAGGGCCACCTGGCGGGATGGCCATTGCTGGGAGTCCCAATGCCCCAGGGGGATGGGCATCTACTCCTCGGCATACGTGGGGAGTTAATGGCACAGGCATCAGCAGAGCCATCCCTGTGTTGTTGGGGGGCTACAACCAACAGGAAAACATGGGAGCACCATCACACCGGACTGGCTACCGTGCTGGATATCAGGCGCAAAGAAGTCAACGGTCGTCGTCGGCACCGAAAGCGACACTCCATAGTGCATGGGGGAAATCGCATCCAGGAATGTATCCTCGCCCAAGAGATGGAGAATGAGCAGGGATGCATTGCGACGGCGAGAAAGGGGGCTAAAGATCTCAACGCACTATGGACACAAGACACCATTTGAGGCGACCTTCCCTAATTGGCTCACTCTACGGAATAATTTGGAAATGTGGAGGTCAAACCCTACTGGGGGCCATTACATAAAGACCGAAACGTATGAGGATCCTTCTAGTCACCCTTTACGACAGGCAGGAATACCACAGGCCTATTCTAACCCACGGACCCGCAGGGGGATCAACCATTTGTGCGTATTCTGTTGTAGCTAGAGCGAACTGAATACTCACCTATCTCACCACCCTCTCCTCATCCAGTCAGGACCACAGAACATTACAAGAGGGTACAGCAAAATCAGCTACGGTCTGTTCCCCCAAAAAAATGTGACAGCTCTCTCCTTGGATAGCAACTCGGTTACCATTTGTAAGACTTCGTATAGAGCCACAAATCTGAACTTTATGGAACTCTAGGGGATGAAACGGGAATATTCCTTGATGTCCCACGAACTCTTTTCCACCCAAATTGGCACAGAAAAAGATGTGTTGCATTACTTATTGGAAACCCTCTCGTAAATACTTAATAATTTGGGTTTTATAGAGACATTTTTAACAATTTATGAAGGACGAAATTCATTACGATCTTTGAGCTTTACTAAATTTGTGAAATTTATTCACGGTTGTGGAATCTGACATTAAATGTTGAGATATTATCTATTGGTGACATTTAAATTTGTGCCAGACAGGACTCAAACCAAGAGTTCTCACTCATGACAAGTGGGAAATCTGAGCCCCCACCTACAACAATTTTTCACGTGTCAGCAACAGGTAAAATCTTATCTTACGCACCTAAAGGCAAAAAGGTTCCACAATTGTGAATAAATTTCATAAATTTTAAGTAAAATTTGTTTAAACTCAAAAGCATTACAACTTTATTTTTATGCAATATCGGTAACTAAGGACGTGTATTTTCAATGCATGTGACATAATTAGAAAAAAGATGTGCATTTTTACAAAAATTATTGTATGTATATTAATTAGCTTGTAACTGATTGGTTTTGTTTAAATTGCCAGATATATGAAGTGAAGGAAAAAAATAAATGGGAGAAAAGTTTATACTGAGGTTGTGACTTGGACTTTCAGGGTTGTGCGCTGTTCTGATGAAGTAACCATTGTTTGATGGGAAGCCATGCTGATGAGAGGAAATTACATCTACTAGGATTAACACAGCTTCTGTCTCTGGTTACCTCAGGTGGTTTCTTAGTGTCACTGTGCATCTGAGTATTCAGTTGCATACCTCCATACAGTGGAATAGGTGGGATGAGGTTGCTAAATCTGAAGTTGCTTACTGCATCCTTTTAACTTCATTTCAGTTTGTCATCTCTTCTTTGTTAACTTCATAGGATTTAAAATTACTCCTGTTCTGATGATTCTAGACTACACACTCAATGAGGTTGTCTTGCTTTGTGTGGAGGAGTGTAGGTTAGATTACCCCTATAGAAATGTAAACTGTGACACACACACGCGCGCGTACGCGCACGCGCTCACACGCGCGCGTACGCGCACGCGCTCACACGCGCGCGTACGCGCACGCGCTCACACGCGCGCGTACGCGCACGCGCTCACACGCGCGCGTACGCGCACGCGCTCACACGCGCGCGTACGCGCACGCGCTCACACGCGCGCGTACACACACACACACACACACACAGACACACAGACACACACACACACACACACACACACACACACACACACACACACACACACACACACACACACACACACACCCGCGCGCGCGCGCTAATACAAAAAGTAGACACACATAAAAACACACAACTTACAGAGATGCAGCACCTCCAGCGAGTTTGAGCAACGCCGCAAGAACGCCAGTTTATCCAGTCCGGGGCACACAATTTCAAGAGTCTGCAACCGGTCGAATCCCTCCAATGTGTCGAGGTAGTCCGCCGACAGGTGGTCTGCGCCGATGAACAGCCCTCTGAGATTTGGGCACTGCTGCAGAGCAGACCTGACCACGTGCTCAGCTCTGAAGACTTGAGGGTATGCTACATTGACTGGCGGCACCCCGAGGATCTGCAGGTTCCGTAGTGCCGCTAAGTCTACAGACGACTCAGAGGACAGGATGTTACTCACGATGTCTGCTCTCGCCAACAAAAAGTCGCACGTCAGTTTCGGAAACTCCTCTAAGACTCTCGCGTCAGTCAGTGCCAGCGTCATTTGTGGGTAGTCAAACTGGATTGCAAACTGGTCAGCCAGCTCGACGGTGAGGTGCTGCAGCGGTGGCAGGATGCGCAGGATGGCACGGATCTCTGCAGACTGGCTCGGTCTCGTGTAGGTGGTGTACGTCTTGCCCTTCCACAGGTGTGTGGAGCCCGTCACAATTGCGTGATACTGGCTGGACGCTGCAGCGTACCGCGCCAGCTCTGGGACGGGCAGGAGGGAGAAGCTGGAGAGCAGCATGTCGTACGATGAGTTGTCCATCCCAGCCATCGCTGTTGTTGCTGCCTCTGTCAACACACACAAATTTACCGGCTATTCATGAGAGTAAGAAAGCTTCATTACAGATTTTAGGGATATCTGCTTCATTTAAAGTATGTACCTGAATGTCAAGCAATAATACATTAAAGCTAAGCTGTATTGCTGCTCAGTCTGTAGAATATTTTAGCGCAGCTCTCCAAGCTTGTCTACCCGGTGAGAATCTCTCAACTTCTTACAGGGTGCCCGAGACACCTCGCTTCATTTTGTACATCTGGGTAAACACATACTCTTTTCATTTGTTCTCTGCCTTCAGCTGACGAAAACCTTTGTTGCCACTTTTGTATCTTTTTGCTTTCTTCACTGATTGTGTTATTTCAGTTTCGAAGCCGTGGTAGGTGTAAGCGGATACAGTTACAGAATCTAGAATCGATTTGTGGCACGCTTCTGTGCGAGGGCTCAGAGGTTCACAGGCAGAGCTGACAGTGACGCGCACAGCGGGCAGTGCTTTCAGGTCGCTTCGGGAGGGCCGCAGCAGGCAAAGTAGCGCGGTTGTGCGGTCGAGGAAAAAAAAAAAAAAACAAAACAAAAACGACGGAGGATGTGTGAAGCCTTCACTCGGTCAACGGCACAGTCTGCAGTGAAATCTATTTTGAAAGTGGCGGCTGAACGTCACGTCCTGCTGCCAACGTGTGGCTATTAAGAGGGAACATGGGCCATTTGTAAGAGTATTAATCAATGAATTGTTTGACAACATGGAGCACTTAGTTGCAGATTGCTGTGCTTTGTTACCACAGTTACCATACGCGTATTCCTCTCCAGAGTATTATTTTCTGACTCTCAAGCACTGGAGTAAGGGGGCGAATGACCTCATTCTCTTGCTCGCTATTGCAAGTGGGATGAGTGAAAGTTACCCTTGCGCTTGCTGCATGCGCTATGGGGGAATAAGCTTTCAGAAACATCAGTTATGCCAAACAGGGACCATTCCAATGCAAATAGAGTACTGAAAGTAGGGATATGTTTTCATTACTTTTCATTGGTGCCATCCATGTAGAGAGCAAAAATTTCAACATACTGGATAGTTATTACCTAAAACTAGAAAAAAAAATCAGTTCAGGATAAGAAACCTGTCGAGTTTCAACGTGAAAGTATGTACCAAATTCGTTCAGCATGGAATCAGCAACCTGTAAGTAGTGCAGCTATATACTGTCAACTCAATTTTCATGGTAGTGATAAAGAGCACCTCGTAATTTGTATTTTTCTTGCAGATAACGTTCTGGAACACACACTGGTGAAGTCTATTACAGTTTAATCCACTAAAAGCTGCAGAACTCCCATAACCAATCACATACAGCTTCAGTAAGTGACTAAAGAAATTACTACAGAAATGTGTTCTGACAGAAAATTTACTGCAAATGTGAGCTATGTTCAGTGGAAAGATTCCGACTCGTACTGTGAAATGGGACAACGAGGGTGTGGTGGCAACTTTTGTATTCTGCAGAACTTCATAACAATGTGAAAGCTTACATAAACAAGAGGAAAAAATTAAAATCTTTATGTACTCCAGTTACATTATGCCAGGCAGTAGAAAAAAAGAACTGGTAGCCATATAAGGAGGCCTTACTCGAACGTTGAATGAATAATCTGATGGGGGATGCACAATGTGAATGACAATATCCAAAATAATCTAGAAGCAGACTTTGTGACAGAAGTTGTGCATTACCGTGTGACAATTTACACAAAGGCATCGTACCAGACACGGGAAAAGAATTAAGGTCTTTGTTAGAGCATTTTATCTTACCATATGTAAAAGGCTTAGAAATAAATTAATAAAGAACAAGAAGCCATGCTTCTACTTCCCCTATAAAATCTTCTGCAGCATAGTGTAATCGTGCTTTCAGCAACATTTCAGCATGGACGAAGAAGTCCATTTGCAACCACCTTATTGTAGTCAATTTCTAATTAAATGCTATCAAAAAAGTAGCTTATAGAATGGCTGTTTCGTACCTGAAATTATAGGCTCAATTTTACGTCTCAGGTTGCGCTAAAACAGATATTACAACTCTGTTAACCCATTCAGAAGGACTCCACACTGAAAATTTACACTTTTTTTTGAACCACTATTCCAACCTAAATAGCTCCTATTAAACGAGAGGCTGGGACGCACTGAAGGTGTAACGTAAAATTAATATAGTGATAACATATCACTAACACGGCTAGATGAGGTACAACAGAGTGGGTTCATTATTTTCGATGCCATACCTTGCCAGAAGCAGGACCAGATAAGAAATTAGTTCTGGTTTAGTGGTCAATCGAAGTAATTCGTATTTTTCGTCACGCTAATCAGCCCCTAAAGAGTAGATGTATAACCAAAATACCACTTTCAAACAGGATGACACGGAGCACATTTACGAAGGCCATGTTGATACAGAAACCTCTAAGTGAATCCATGAGCACTTGAGCCGACTGCTGGAATCGTAAGTACAGATTTTTATTGTGTGTAGCACATCCCGTCATTATTTGATCTTGGTTGCGATGTAAGGCGTGACAGACCACGTGCAGTCTCCATCTCTCCACTGCTGACTGGCTGCCTCGAGCAGGCACTGAATGGCACCACCGTTTTCCCTCGACGCTGACCCATCAAAGCTTGTGAGACAAGAGCTTCACTGTTGCTTACAGAGTAGTGGGGTGGTCACCACTGTCAGGTGTGGTCGTGATCCTATGATCACCTGTTGGCAATTGTTAACATCAGGGACGATAGTGAGCTTTAGTGTTTTTATCGCTCACAGTATGCTCAAGAGTTGCTAAGAAATCGCGCCAGGGAAGTGTTGTGTTTTTAGAGATGGGTGGTGGCCGCAGGGGCGCAAGGTTGCAGATCGCGATAGTATCTTGAGAAGTGTGTAAGCTGCCAAGAGGAGTAATCATTTATCGCTAATAGTGATTAAATGATTTTAAAATGTGATTGACATTAAAAATTTCAATCTACGTCTTATAAATCGGAGTCTGTTGTGGAATGTTATTTAATCTGCTTCGTGCGTATTTTGAGCAGTGTACGGTAAGACTAGCAATACAGGAATAAAGTAATAGCAGCCCTTTAAATAAATTTGCGTGCTCTTTACTGGAAGGTAGACCCGAGTTTTTCCCCACAATAGTCGCAGCACCATACCACAAGCAGAACAATGCAGGAGCCTGATCCTGTGCGAGAGGGACGCTCCAGGCAAACCCGTGGAGCATCTGACGCTCTACTAAAGCCCTCCCATGCGCGGCCACGCTGTGACTACCAGCTCCCGGAGCCGGCGTTTTAAAGCACAGGTGCTGTAAACTTCAGCTTCTTTCATACTCAAAATAACAGCTACCTATGTATGGCAGACGGAGGACATTTATTTTGATCCTTTATGTGTAGATTAGGGAGACAGCGATTTTTTGTGATTTACTTTTAGAACTAGTAGTCATATTTCGCATCTAATGTAGTGGAGTAATTCATTTGAATTTCACGGTTAGGATGGAGCTGCACAAGTTGGTAGTTAATGCCAGGGGCTAAGAATTAGTCTGGTTGGTTTTTGTTAGATATATGACGGTGATTTAAAAAGTAACAGCGAACTATTTTCTTGGGAAGCATGTATTTCACTTACAGATATATACAAGATGGAATTTTTCAACGTAACTGTCTTCCTCGATGTACTTCTCGTTGCGTTGCACCAACTTTTCTGTTCCAGTCGAATAAAAGGTTTTCGGTTGCGTCGGCAACAAGAGTGCCCCGCTTCTTTTACCTCATCATCACTTCCATATCATCGTATCTGAGAGAGTCCTTCAGGCAATAGAGTGGCGATCGGAAGGCACGAGGTAGGGCTGTATGAGGGGTGCAGGGCGACCTGACGTCTCAGTCTCAGAACGACGGCAAGAGTTGCGGCGCCGGAGTGCGCGCGCGCGTTGTCAACGAGAAGGCGGCTTCTAGACAAAATCCTCTGCGACGGATCCGTGTTGCTGGCTTTAGCTGAATCTCTGACATGGCTCTGTACCGGGCGCTGTTCACTGTTTCACTCCTTTGCTGATAGTGCACCAAAATCGGCCCACTCATATCGCAGAAGGTGGAAACGACGTTTGCGGCAGGGGGCGAAGCCCAGGTTTCGTCTCCTGTGACGATACGGGTCAGAAACTTGCGTCCTTCAGCGTTACGTGGCGCCAGAAATGACGTTGCAGCCTCAACACGCATCCTCTTGTGTTGACCAGTGCGCATCCTAGGCACACACCTCGCGTACAGGAAACGGCACTAGGGGATCTCTCTAATAACGGTACGACACTCAGTTCCCTGGCTGAGGCTTCTGCAGAAACACACCGGTTCTCGTGACAGCACGTCCCACATTCTAGTCAGCAATGGCCGAGTCGGTTATCTGTGACTGGCGTACATCCACTTTTAAAGATATCTACTCCTCTCATCTCACTAATGCAGTTATCTCAATACCTTTCAACATCTTGCTATCAATTTGTCGAAGTATTACGCCCTCCGACCACAAAAATCGTATTACCACTCGCTGTGCCTCTACGGTGCAACAGCTAGGGACCCGGCCACTTTCTTTCAACTGCCTTTCCTATTCAGCTTGTGTTCCATCAGTCGGCTTATGCCGAAATTTCCTCAAAGCTTCCGTGTTCATTTTCAAGGAGTTTCGAATACCTGACGTGCTTATTGCATTTAATACCGACAGTTTGCTGTTACTTTTGAATTGATCTCGTATAAAGAAATTAATTACGAGTGAGTATGTATTAGTTATGATCGAAGCAGACGAAATGAATTAAAATTTTTGCTGCGATCGGGACTAACCTGGGACTTCTTGCTTGCTTGCTTGCTTCCTTTTTCTCATTTTGTTCATTGTTGATCGTCGTGTGTGGTCGTTGCGGTCACTTTCTAGGCAGAAGTGCTGACCAATACACCACCGCCGTACGAGGTTCAACATTGCTGCACCAACTACTGAGTGACCACCCCAACACAAACTTGCCAATATCGGACAGCCCTGGCAGCAGTGACAATATGTAAGGGAAAAATGAATTTAAGTTTGTCTTTGGGAGGGCACTAAGCTTTGGTAGTTCTTGCAGCAATAACGACCCTCGTACTGTGGTGGTGTAATGGTTAGCATTTCTGCCTAGCAAGCACGCCGGCACGGTAGCTCAGCGTGTTCGGTCAGAGGGCCAGCTGCCCTCTGTAACTAAAAAAAACTGAGTAAATGGATCAACAACGAACTGAAACGGGCGTCTTTCGACGTCCACCTAGAGCAGATACAACGAACGAAAACGAACAAAATGAGAGTTAATAAAAAAATAAAAAGCTAGCAAGACCCGGTTTCGAGTTCCGGCCGCAGCACAAATTTTATTTCGTCTGCTTCGATCATTATCTTAGATAATAGACTTAAACGTCTCGGAGAAACAATAAGATCTTATAGATTACCAGCTATTTAAATTAGAGGCCTACTGTAAAGTTACGGGTTTCAGAAAGAGGCCGAGACGGCCATGATATTTTGAAGATAACTTTCGGATGGTACAGAGAGGGAGAGAGTAATTGATGCAACGACAGTACTTGGTGAGGGAGAGGTGGCAGGAAGTGCCCGGGGCACACGCTGCTCTGCCGGGCGCAGTTCCCGGCCGAGTCCAGGGTCGCAGGTTCGAATCCTGCCTCAGGCATGGATGTGTGTGATGTCCTTAGGTTAGTTAGGTTTAATTAGTTCTAAGTTCTAGGCGACTGATGACCTCAGAAGTTAAGTCGCATAGTGCTCAGAGCCATTTGAGCCAACAACGTTGTCAGCGAATCTTATCACTGCTATCCTTTCATCTTCTATTTTAATTCCACTCTTTAAGCTCTCTTATTTCTGTCATCACCTCCTCGTTGTACAGATTGAACAGTAGGGGGCGAAGGCTGCATCCCTGTCTTACACTCTTTAATCCGAGCACTCCGTTCTTGCTCTTACACTCTTATTGTTAGTTCTTAGCTCTTTCCCCATAGCTTACGCCTAGTTTTCTCAGAATGTCGAACGTCTTTCACAATTTGACATTATAAAACACTTTTTCCAGTCGTGCTTCCATGATCAATCGCAACGTCAGAATTGCCCCTCTGCCACCTTTACCTATCCTTCAGCCAAAATGATCGTCATCCAACACATCCTTAATTTTCTTTTCCATTCTTCTGTATATTACTCTATCAGCAACTTGGATGCATGAGTTGTTAAAGTTGATTGTGTACTTGCAGTCCTTGAAATTGTGTATGTGATGTTTTCCGAAGTCAGATTGTATATCGCCAAGCACATATTCTACACAATGAAGTGAATAATCCTTTTGTTATTTACCACAGTGATTTTAGAAATTCTGATGGAATGTTATCAATCCCTTCTGACTTATTCGATCGTAAGAATTCCAAAGCTCTTAAATTCTGATTCTAAAACTGGATCACCTATCTCGTCTATATCGACTCCTTTTTCTTCTATCGTATCAGACAAGTCTTCCCCATCATAGGAGCATTCAGTGTACTCTTTCCGCATATCCGCTCTCTTCTGCATTTAACAGTGGAATTCCCCTTGCACTGTTAATGTTATCGCGCTTGCTTTTAATTTAGTGTAAGGTTATTTTGACTTTTCTATATGCTGAGTCAGTCCTTCCGACAACCCTTTCTTTTTCGGTTTCTTCCATTTTTCCATACAGTCTGTTAGCGTTTCTTCCCTACAGCTCCAATTTATTTCATTCCTAAGTGGCTCTTATTTCTGTATTCCTGAATTTCCGTAAAATTTATTTCCTTCCTTCCTTCCTTCATCGACCAACTGAACTATTTTTTGTGTTACCCATTGTTTCTTCACAGTTACCTTCATTGTGTCTACGTTTTTCTTTCCAGCTTTTGTGATTGTCCTTTTTACAGGTGCCCATTCCTCTTTACCTGAATTGGCTACTGAGGTACTCGTAATCGCAATACCTATACCCTCAGAATACTTCAACTGCATTTCATCATTCCTTAGTTCTTCCGTATACCTCATCTTTGAGCATTGATTCTTCCTAACCAGTCTCTTAAACGTCAGCCTATTCCTTATTTCTAATATTTTTATCTAAGTTTATATCTGCTCCTCTGTACACCTTACAATCCAGTATCTTATTTCGGCGTCTCTGCATGACCATGGCGCAATATAACTGTATTCGACCCATATCCACGCGGCCTTTTTTCTAGTATACCACCTGCTCTTCTATTTCTTGAACAGAACATTCGGTATTACTAGCTGAAATTTACTGCAAAAGTCAGTCCTCCTCCTCCTCCTCCTCTTTCATTCGTAGTACAGAGCCCATTTTCCCCCGTAAACCTACCTTCCATTCCTTCTCCTACAACTGCATTCCGATCTCCAACAACTATTAGACTTTCACCTCTCTTTACTTGCTGAATTACCCGTCCAATATGTTCATATGCTTTGTCTCTTCATCTTCCGACGTTGGCGTGTGTACCTGAACCACCGTTATCAGTATGGGTTTTCTGTCGATTCTGGTAAGAACCACCCAATCAATTAACTGTTCACACTAACACTCTGTCCTACCTTCCTACTCATGACGAATCCTTCTCCCATTACACCATTTTCTGCTGCTGTTTACGTTACCCTATAGTCTTCTGACCAGAAATCCTTGCCTTCTTTCCATTTCACTTCACTGACACCCACTATATCTAGACTGATTCTTAGCATAGCCCTTATCAGATCTAGTGTCTCTACGAAGTTTAAATTTCTGACGTTCCACACCCCGACTCATAGAACGTTACCCTTCGTTGGTTATTCCATTTTTTTTTTGGTCACCTGTCCCTTGGCAGTCCCCTCCCAGAGATCCGAACTGGGGACAAGGTCGGAATCTTTTGCGAATGGTAAGATCGTGACACTTTCTCAATTGCACGTCACATATCCTGTGGATACATATTACGTGTCATCAGTGCAGTGGTTTCCAATTGTTCTGCATCCTCATGCTGTTCATCATGCTGACTTTACAGCCTTTAAAGGCGGTCTCCCACCCTAAGGGCTAGAGTGCCTTAAACCTGTGTTCACTCCTCCACCCTCTTTGACAAGGCCGTAGCTGACTGATAGTGAAGTTTTTGGCCCCATCACTCATGAGTTTTATTCAATATGTAAGTGGTAGCGGGTCGAGGGCCGAGGAAGTTTTGGTTACTAACCGAAGACCCACCCCTAGACCACTTGTGCATCAGGTGTTACTAACTGAAATCGGGACTCATCGGACCAGGTCACGGTTTTCCAGTCGTCTGAGGTGGAACTGACATGGCGACGAGCCCGGGGGAGACTCTGCAGGCAGTATCGTCCCAAAGACACTCGCGGCCGGCCGCTGTGGCCGAGCGGTTCTAGGCGCTTCAGTCTGGAACCGCGCGTCAGCTACAGTCGCAGGTTCGAATCCTTCCTCGGGCATGGATGTGTGATATCCTTAGGTTGGTTAGGTTTAAGTAGTTTTAAGTCTAGGGGACTGATGACCTCAGGTGTCAAGTCCCATAGTGCTCACAGCCATTTGAACCAGTTTTGACACTCTCGTCGGCCGTCTGCTGCCACAGCCCATTAACGCCAAATTTCGCCGCGCTGCCCTCAGCCCTCACGGATGATTTCGTCGTTCGTCTCACACTGATTTCTGCGGTTATTTCACGCACTGTTGCCTCTCTTTTAGCACTGACAACTCCACGCTATAGCCGCTGCATTTGGTCGTTAAGTGAAGGCCGTCACCCACTGCGTTGCCCGTGGTGAGAGGCAATGCCAGAAATTTGGTATTCCCGGCACACTCTTGACATTGTGGATCCCGGAATATCGAACTGCCTAACGATTTCTGAAATGTAAGGATCCATACATCTAGCTCTAAGTATTGTTCGACATTAAAAGTCCTAATTCCTGTCGTGCGGCCACAGTCACGTCGGTAACCTTCTCACATGAATCACCGGAGTACAAACGACAGCTCCGCCGATGAACTGCTGTTTTATTCCTTGTGTACGTGATACTACCGCCATTTCTAAATGTCCATATCGCTATCCCGAGACTCTTGCCTCAGTGTAAAATTAAACGTGGGTAAAGTACGTGCCAGACAGATTCATTGGGTGAATCCCCAGAATATTTAGTCCAACAAAGTGACTAGCTTACGAAATATTCGTTCAACGAATACTTCAATATTGCTCATCAGGCAGGTTTCCGTACCAGGCAGGATTGATACAAGAAATAGAGAAGATACAAAGAAGAGCAGCACGTTTACAGGTTCGCGCAGATTATCAGCCAACTATAGTGGCAGACGCTGCAAAAGATGCATTCTGCGTCACGGTTTGGTCTCGTGTTGGAAGTTCGGAGAGCGTAAGGGAGACCGATGCAGAACTCTCTCGGTGGTCTCAATTTTTCTAGAGGTGCTTGAGTGCGCTCAGACTGCCAAGTTTTCACCAAACCAATATCTGTTGCGGTTCAGAATGGTTGCAACTGTTGCAGCGCGCCAGTTATGTAGTCCGCCTAGGAAAGTGAGCGAATTAGTTATTCTGCTATAACTTTTAGGGCCGTTTACAACGAAGGTAAATATGCAGTTTTTTCTTCGCACTCAATATTTAGTCCACCTGAATCAGCATGTTCTTACCTGCCACATGTTTTGCCTTTCTCATTTGTAGATGGTCATTCATTCCGTACTGAAAACGGATAGAAAAAACTGGTCAACGGGAAACATCGAACAAGCTGCTCAATCGGTAATTAATAAAACTACGACCAACGAAAAATCAGCGTAACCATTTGTCGTGCCTTCGAAAACTTTAAAACGATACGTGAAGGAGAAAAATGACAATCCCTCTCAACAACTGACAAAAAGCAGCGAAAATGTCAATGTGTTTTCAATAAGAAGCAAGAGGTAGAACTTTGTAAATATTTTGAGGATCTGAAAAAGCGACGTTTTTGGTGTAACTATCAAAGAACTGCGCAGAATGAAACGGATGCCCACATTTAACAACAAAACTGAAACGGCTAGAGAGGACTGGAGCCTTGTATTTCTGAATGACATACTGACCGAAGTTTTAGGAAAACAGAAGCCACATCCTTGGCGTGTGCTATGAGATTCAATGAAGTGACACTATAACAGTTTTTTCGAGTTATTGACTAGAATTATCGATGAAAATCCAGTAACTGGAGAAAGAATTAACAACTGTGATGAGACTGATGTAACTGTCGTACCGAAACAGCACTCAAAAATTATTGCAAGTGAAGGACATCGTGAATTTGGTGTGCTCACGTCTGCAGATCGTGGACACACAGTGGCAGCTGAAATTTATTGTTCAGTGAACGGAAGATTCATGCCTCCCATGTTGTTCTATCCTAGGACGCGGGAATAGCAAGAAGTCTAATCTTGTTTTGCCACCAGGAGGTTGGGCCGAAGCTCTTGAATACAGGTGGATGACAACCGAAATATTCTTACTCTGGTTCCACAGATGCATCGACAATTCTAATTGAAAGATAGAAAATCTTATTCTGCTGCTGCTTGATCATCATGCTTTCCATACAAAACCTACAAGAATGAGCTACAAGAAACGGTCAAAAATCCCAGGTAGCTAAAGAAGGTAATGAGAATAAAGTTCACACTGTTAGCCGTGACGAAGCCGTGACGAAGCCGTGACGAAGCCGTGACGAAGCCGTGACGAAGCCGTGACGAAATGGGAAATAGGAGAGACAAAAGAAAAACTGACTACCAAAAATGTAACATCCAAGGACGACGAAGTTGCGGCATGTATCTATGCAAGTAACTCAACTGCTTCAGATGAGGATTGGACTGCATATCAGAAGGGCAAGCAATTGGATAATAACTTGGGTGATGGCATAGATAGGGGGGACGATCAAGTGCAGCAATAGTAAGTTACAGTAATAAATAATACGGTAGTATTACAGATGTTCTCACGATTTGCTTCTGTTCTGTGCAGGACTAAGGATGTGGATCGCTATTTAACCATGTAAGGTAGTGAAAATATTTAGAGTTGTGGTACATTTATGTGGTTTTTCTGTTCATTTATGTTTGCATAACAAAAATTAATTATGTAGTCAGTAGCACAGGCACCGGTGTTGTCAAAACCGCAAGGAGCTACCTGGGAGATGGTGTTGAGAATTTTAAGAGAGGAAGTAGATAAGCTGCAAGCGGAAAAGGTGGGGCGGGTTAGGAAATCAGAAGCATTTGATGCTGAGTTGAAGGAAACGGCGTATCACGAAACTCCGAAGCATGAAGAGAAGCTGCGTGGAAAACACGAAGAATGGATAATGTAAAACAGGCCTCAGTATGTGAGGAAGATGTTGATTATGGAGTGGATTGAAAGAAATCAGGGACATAGGAGGAAACCGAAAGGGGAGGAACAGGCTTGTGGATAGCGTATGTATTCCTGCAGAATGTCCGTCTGCCGTATATGGAGCGAAGGGCAGAATGTCTTCTTGGTTAGATTATTTTTCTAATGGAAATATAAAATTAGTTGTAGATGGTGCAATACATCTTCCTTAGGCATTTACGTGAGGCACACGATAACCACGCTTAGAATAACAGTCGATAATTAAAAAAACAGTGGTCCGTGTCATTTCCATCCAAATAGAAAGTAACAGGATACTAGTACCACAGGAGGGAAATTATAAGTAACTCAAAACAATTATTGTATCATTACATTTTCAATTAACAGTTGTAGAAACCCGCTGCTTAAAGTAATAACAGCGCGAAACACATATCTACTACACTCCTCAAAGGCCCGGTTATAGAGAGGGGGGGGGGTAGGGTGATTTGGGGGGGGGGGCATCCGGGTTATCTGCCCCGGGCGTCAAATTCATATTCCTGAAGAAAAAGCCTTGTTTCACAAAGCGCCTAGTATCCAGCGCCCGTCGGATGTATCTGGTATTCACCTGATTTTGAAACGCATCCTCGGTGGTTTGTGAACATTTTTGAACACGTTCTCAGTGGATTTCCAACCGAATCTTTATTTTTGAATGCATGCATAGTGTACATAATGTCTCTTCCAGAGGAATCCCCGTCGCATCTAGAAATTAAAAAACTATCATGGGGCACTATCATGTTTTTGCCCCGGTTTGGAAACATCTTTTCGGGGCTGATTTTCTCATAGAGCTTACATTTACCCTTATAGCGGAGATGCGGGATTTCGATGTTTTTAAACAAAGCGGAAGACATGTTGCACACTTCACTGAAGTCAAGTTTTTACATTAAAAATCACTTTCTCATTCAAGCAGTCCAGTATCGAAAGGTACACCGATAACTTTTTCAAATAGTGATACGGATATGTTAGTGTCATAACCTACGGTTACGCTAAGCATATTCCAACATATACGTATACTTTGACAGTGAATCACTGAGTGAAGTTTGATGATGAACCAGTGACTATGTATCTTCACTTGTGGTGGCCCATTGTAGTCTTACAAAATCAGCAAACCCCGCTCATATAGATATTGCCAAAGAAGTAAACATTAATGGATTGACAATATTTTGTTGTTTTCGCTGGTAATATCTTCAGCACAATATCTTTCTTGGGAAAACATCCGTCTAGAAGGGTAGAATCTGTATGACTTTACCAGGAATAACACGGCAATGGCTCTTTTCACTACTTATCTGTTTGCAAAGGATTGAAAGTAGAAAATGTTGTGTGTGTTCTTAAGTCATTTTTCCACTTTTACTTCCCTCCGCATTTACGTTTCAGGGGCAGGTTGTTTCCAATTTCTTTGAAATATTTAGGTCGAAAAGGCCTTGTGTCTCTTGAAAAGAAACGTAGATCTTTTTTTGCTTGTCAGCCTGTCACTGATAAAACAACAAATTGTTCTGCTGTGCGTAGAGCTATGGACAGACTGCAACACAAGCTGTAGTTTTCTCTCTCTCTCTCTCTCTCTCTCTCTCTCTCTCTCTCTCTCTCTCTCTCTCTCTCTCTCTCAAACACGTCGTTTCTCCACACACTGTGCTCTCAAACAGTTCACCAACGCCACATGTTGTGCCTTCTGACATACTATTGTCGCCTTTTATGTCCTTACGTGTGGCAAATTTAGTAATACGTCTGGATGCCTTAAGTGCAGTAGTATCTGCCCCATTACTATGGTGAGGCCAGACCCTGGGCCAGGTCCACAGGGAACTGCAACTGCCGATTTTTGTGTCTTGTGGTGTGGAACTACAGACGATTTTCGCGTTTTAGAGATTTCAGTGAATGGCGCAAGAAGCTGCTTATAGTTGTGTTGCAGATGTCGAGGAAACGGTGCAGGCAAACGCATTTCGTCTGAAGCAGGGTGAACAGAGCAAAAGGAAGAGAAGTTGGAGGAGTGGATGGTCAGGGGTGAGTCTGCTGGGAAGTGTACGTCACAGGTTGAGAACGTGGCGCGATAGCGAGTACTGGATCACACGGCCTTGCAGGGCAACCAGCTGACGTGGGCAGCAAGCTGTTCACTGCAGCAGCCAGAGTCTGGTGTCTATGAAGGGTGCGACTCGAGCCCCGAAATCGATGTCCTGCCTGCTCATCAGGCCGAAATTAACCTGCGATGACAGACAACTGTTCCCTGTGTGGAGCTTTCACGTGCTGTGCCTCTCGTACCTAGCAGACCTGTTGCAACGACACGCTTGTGTCAAGACAGGAATACACACTTAGTCACCCACTTTCGAAACTCAAAAGCACAGCATAATGACTTTATTGATTTCGGTTTATAACCCGATCTGCAACATTTCAAAGTACGCGCCAATATTCTGTAACCGTAAACAGTAACGCCGTCTGTTAGTAGCGTAAGAAACTGTTTGCATAAATACCGTCTCTTCTGTCTGATCACTCTGTGTAGGCAGTTGTTTCAAAAGTTAAACCACACTGAAAAGTAGAACGCGTGCTAGCAGGAAACAAAGCATGCAAAACATTTACTGTCTAATTAGAGCTGGAAAAGTCAGACTTTCTTTATCCTAACGACTTCGGCAGTAGTCTCTGGTGGCCGGTTCGTTGTGGAACTGCGAGCATTCTGTGATGACATAGGAAATACGTATGGAGGAATGTTTACAACTTGGGTACATATGGAGATGCTCAGTAATTATCGTATCATGTCACCAAATGGAATGAGGACCGAAGAACAGGAAAAGAAGTATACACGTCTGAAATAAATTACTGTAATTTATGCGAGTAAGGAAAGTACCGAGAACCTTTAAATACAGTACACTATACCGCATGATATAACATTATCAACTAGCTTAACTTTTAATCCTAATTGTTAAATCTAACGGGACGAGTACACAAAGAAAATGACAAAAAGTAGGGTCTAACAAATACTGGAATTGTTAAACTGACCTGTATGGGTTAATTATAGTTACCGATTCCAATTATTCTACCGTTCGTTATTTAGATCGTTTTAACAACAAGTGTGTGCACCAATGTGTTACAGGATTTCGACAAATGGTATTACCATTATCATTACCATGAAAAAGTGAAAAATTTGGCTAATAAGATCGTTTTTCAGCACGTGTATGCTCTAAAAATAGGCTAATATGATTTCTGCATTTGTAATCGCTCTCTGAACTACTGCAAAAGAGTTACTAATATTGGAATCGGTAACTAGAATTGACCTATATAGGTCAGTCCTAATTACCGATTCCAATTTTTGTTATACACCTCAGTAGTTCTAGAGAAAAATTACAAACCTAGAAATCGTACTACGTTTCAGTACATACAACTGTATAAGTAATTTACATATGAATCATGAGCGGGTGGAATCTGTAATTGGAATTTACCTATATAGGTTCATTCTTGTTATCAATTCCAATATCCTTTATTTTTTTAGATAATCATTTGCCAGGTACTGGCTTTTGTTTTAGAATTTAGTGTGTGTTTCTGCACATTTTATGCTTATTTTCCGTATTTTTCGTTCATTTAATTATCCCATTTTTCTGATACATTTCAGTTTCTCCCCACCCAAAACCCCCACTTTGCAGCACTTCTCCCGTTAGATACAATAATTAATATAAAATTAACGCTGTTTTATAACAGTATAGCAGTATGACTTCACCATGTGCTTTACTGTAATACAATTTAAAGGTTCTCAGTGCTTTTCTAGTCGCATAAATTACGAAAATGCTTCTTACCAGACACGGAAATTTGTTTTTAAATCTTGTTCTTAATAATTTTCGTTATCTTCAGTTAGTTTCGATATAGTTCCCCAACTGCGTGACTGTGATTGTAATTTTATCGTATGCTACATTCGTTTGTTTACAAGTTGATCCGTTGCCTCCATAGATTGCCTATACGTAACGTCTTTGCCTTAGGTATGACGCCATTGCTCAAAGTCGACGAGTGGAATCGGACAAATTCATCCGGAAATTTATCTGCCTATCGGGTCAATTCTAGTGTTCGAGTCCGCTCGTCAGCTTTGACTAAAGACGTAATGTGTGAATATTTTGTTATGTCGCAGATTGTAGAAGTGGATATTAAAGGTTGTAGATGGGTGTCTTACAATTTAGTTTAATGTGTATTCCTTAGTTTCCGTATCTTAATTTGTTTTCTGTGTATTTCGTGGCTGAAAGGATCTGAGGTTTCAAAATATTCTGCTGTAATACCGAAGTATTTACCATCATGGATGAGTCAGTTGTATTCGACGCGGAAACGTTTCTGGATAGAATGGTCGATCGTCATTAGGTGTACTCTGAGGATTTTGCGAGTGTCACATCTGTGGCAATTATTTGGTCTCAACGCAGGTTGCCGCGTCAATGACGTCTGACAAATTCATGTGCTGGTTCAGAAGGTTCGAGTGCAGTCGGATACTGCATTTTATCCAAAGCTTATAACTTTTCACGTTTCCGCACTTTGTGTGTGCAGTGATATTTTTAGGATTTTCATTTTTGGAGCTGTTGTCTGTACTGCTGCGGAAAATAATTGATATTGTAATGGGTAAGTAGATTTGACCTGGATAGGTGAATCATAGTGTCGATCCAAGGGTATACAACTTAAGCGTTTTCGCAAGACGTGTTTCGTGCTTTCTTTCAGAATTTGTTTTCTGTGATGCTCTCTCTCTTACTGCGAAAAATAGCATATTTACGAAACAAGTTTTTTATTTATCGCATTTTGGCAATAACAGCCTACAGAGAGCACCACCATATAGTTAACTTTTTAACGAATTACCAGTTCAGACCTAATGAAATTGACACACAATAACGGAACGTGGAATCGACATCTAGGAAAATACTCTGTATGGAAAGTCTTAAAGTATGCACAGTGCACACGTACTGCAACATCAGTAGCACAAATAGCAACAACTAGAAACTAAACTAGAATCGACCTATGTAGTTCGACTCTAGTTATCGATTCCGATATGTGTTTCTACCAGGCGTCTCCTGCACATACTTTCACAATTTTTATGCATGATATCTGTTTAACTGTCGATTTCACGTTCCAATATGAGTTTTATTTGCTCAGGAGTGCTAAATCGTTTAGTATTACTCTAAACGCGATAAATAAAAAATCTTCGACTCGGTATTACATTTGATCTACATACGAGAATTCTAGTTAATGATTCCAAAATCCGTTCTTTTTCGTAGTACGGTAGTTCAGAGGCCAACTTCCAAATTATAAATTCTTTAAGAAACAGCTTCGAAGACCTTCTGCATTAACGTTAAAAATCTTGAATCATGGAATCACTAATCTTCTTAAAGTACTATTGCTCAAAAAATAGTTTGCTGTTTTCTACGAATTTCTCATGTTTTTCGTGAATGTCGCTATGCAGGAACCGATAGTACTGCTTTGCAGTACCATTTGTCCAATCGTGTAACTGTTTCTTACGACTATGTTACTCTGTTGGACAGTGTGGTTAGTCAGCAACACATCAGCACAGCTTACATTCTTAACCATTCCAGCGCCTTAATTTTCCCAGTACTTCCGAGAGGAAAATGAGTGTAGGTATACTGCCGGTATCACAAATCACTGTTGTAACCTATTCTAAAAATGATGAAAATATTGAACGTTGTTATGGCTGGACTAACTATAATACAGGTTTATTCCTATTACCGGTTCCAAGGTTTATTTTTTCCGTAGCACTTCGGAGAGCAGTCCACACATCAACTGCGAAAACGTTAAAATATTTAACAGTATTGTGGCTGGAGTCTGTAACTAGAATTAACCTCTATAATTAACTTATATAGGTCAGTTCTATTTATCTATTTCAATATTTGTCTCTTTTTGTGGACTTTAGTTACATGTGTACCAGCTTTTATTTTAGGATTTTTGTGTCCATTTCTCCACGTTTTCAGTTACTTTTCTATTTATGTTTCCAATACTTTCTTATTTCATTATCCCGTTGTGTTAATTTTAGTGTCTCCCTCCCAAAACCTCTAATTTATGGCGGTAATCCTATTATATTCAATATTTGTCATTAAAAATTACCGCTATTCCGTAATATTAGGATTTTTACGATGCACTACACTGTAATGGCATTTTAAGGTCATCTGCGGTTCCTTTTCTTACTCGCAGAAACCACGATAATTTATTTCTGGCATGCATGTTTCTCTATTTTTTCGTTACGTTACATTCTTTTCGACATAATTCCTGGCTAATTAATTAATCGTGTGACTGTGATTTCAGTTTGTCGTACACAAAAATGTCCTTTATCAGTGCTAAACTCGTTTGTTAACGAATACAGTATGATCCGTTGTCTTCAGAGATGGCCACTGCGTAACGTTTGGCGTAGATATGACGTAATTAGTCAAAGGCGATGGAACTGATTCTGCTGCTTAACAGTGACGTCACAGCAACAATCCAGCTAAGTGATTTTTTTTAAGAGCGGTTTCTCATTAACGTTTTGCGCTCACATTCCGACACCAAAGGTATTTGTTTTATGAGCTTTGACAACCCTTCATTGGCACCCACGTATAACGTTATATACACGATCGTGTTGTTTTTGCATTTGCAGTAGATCATTCAGTTTAATAGCTGCATTATTTTACCTGTATAAGTAGTTATTTTGAGAAGTCCGTATGTGGTATCTTAACCTGTGATTACGATGGTGTGAATGATTACTGTACTTATCTCGTTGCTAGATTATTATGTGATTCGGTGTAACACGTCGTTAGCTACTCCATGCCTATCTTCCATTTGTCATGGTTCCCTTGTTTCACGCTAATTACCGATCATCAGTAGGTGAACACAATAGCGAATAGTAATCCGACCGCACTGACATTTAGTTACGACTCGGCATGGTGTTTTCCGATGACATAACAGTCATATTTTCAATCGTAATCCCTACGGTCGCGTTAAACAGTTCAAACGTTTATCAGAGCACGAAGGCGTAAATTATACGGTAAAATGCCACCACGCACCAGAACGTTGTTTAGGGTGAGTGGGAGTATCGAAATAACAGGCGTTTCGTGGAGAATTCAGTCTGTAATGGACGCTACACTTGGAGGAAAAAGTGGGACTACCTGTCTGTTTTGTGAACGGTAGTGGGGCAAGTTTTTCCGTTTTTGTGACGATAGATTTGGCAGAATTTTCTTGGAAGCATATGGGGATCTTGTCGCAAGGACAAAGTAGCGTAAGTTTTACAAAGCAATGGGCAAGAGGCCCAGGAGTCAAGTACAATAAACAGTCAGAACACTAAAACCACTGCCCGTCGCGACGCTGGATGTCTCTGTGGCGTTGGAGACACGGTAACAAAAGTGTTTAAGTAGAGCAGAAATGGTCGGGATGACCGTAGCGAAGCTACGAATTGAAAATGGGAACTCGATTGAGATAAGCTGCTTTGACAAAGGGTACATGTTACGCAGAGCCTGTGAACGAATATCTCCAAAACGGCGAAGCTAGTCGAATGTTCACGTGCTACTGTCGTCAGCATTTACTGAAAGAGGGCAGTGAAACTACCACTAAGCGTTAAATGGCTGGACACCCATGACTCTTCGCAGAACATGGGGTTCGGAGACTTGTCTCCCCTGTAAAGTAGGTTAGATGGTGATCTGTGGCATCTCTGCTGAAAGAGCACAGTGCTGGTGCACGCGAAAGTGTTTCGGAGAACACCGTTCGTTGTAAATTGGCAAACACAGAGTAAGGGGGGCTCTAAATGTGCAGCGCGTCACGGACGCGGGCTGGTGAGAGCAGCATTATGCTTGGGACACTACCTGCGCTGGCATGGGACTTGTGGTAGTAATCAAAGACACGCTGACAGTTGCGAACCACGTGCATGCTTGATGTCTTCGCCTACGGTGATTTTTGCAGGAACATAACTGTCCGTGTCTCTCAGCCAGTACCGTACTACAGTGGTTTGAGAATAGTTATACCTGACGTAAATCCTATGGAACCCGTCTCGGTCGCTATCAGGCGCCATCACCGCGCACGCAAATTAGCGGCCCGTTATTTACGCAAATTACCTGACCTGTGTGTGGACATCTAATGCGACGTACCTCCAGAAACCTACCAACGAATTGTCGGATCCGTGGTGTATTTCGTTCGAACGATGGACAAACAAGCTATTTAGCAGGTGATCATAATGTTTGTGCTCATCAATGTATGTGTCTTAGTGCTTGAGTAAATTAGCAGGGCAAGGCAGGGCAGGGGAATCTTGAGAGACTATGTGACATTAAGCAGTGCGACGATAAACGCCTTTTTTAAAAATTGAAATCTTTGATTTAAACCTCTTTAGGGGATTTTAAAGTGTGTTTCTCTATGCTTCTGACAATATAGTATTCTAACGACTTTATTTTAGCTGGAGAACAATCATTCTTTGTATAGAATTCATTTGAGTATACAGTGCCAGCTATCAGCCACTTGTTTTGTCTCAGGTGAGGTACTTTCGGAACTCATACTCACTAAGATGATTAAATTTACGGTTACCGATTGGATTTGGTATTGTTTTGCTTCATGGCGCTAAAAAAAAGTGGGGTCATACGCACTCAAGTCAAAATGAGGACAGAGAGGAGTAAAAAAAATGACTGTCAGTCCCAATGGACAGCTAAAATCAGGCACCGGGAAAAAGGCTAAAAAGGACACCATACAGAAACGGAAGTCCAAAACTAAAAATTAAATTACGTTCGCCATATTGCTTCGGGGGATGAAACGTAAAACTCTGTCGACAGCCCACACTTCACTAAGACGGCTGATAAACCAAACGGCAGTCCCAAGCGGGACTGGTTAAAAAATGGGCAGTCCGCCAGGAAGTGGAGGGCAATTAAAACTTGGGAGCAATGTGTACAAAGTGGTGGGGTAGCGCCACTTAGCAAATGACGATGGCCTAAAAGGAAGTGCCCAATATGCAGCCCAGCTAAAATAATCTCCTCCTGGCGGAGGGCAGAGACGAGGTCGTCCAAGGCACTAGGACAGGCTGAATGGGCCGAAGATTATTCCCGTGAAGGGACGACCATTCGCGATGCCAAAGGGACACCACATCCATAAAGACTGCAACGCAGAGATCGGAGGGAACATAGCAAATAGTGGGCTGAGGTACGAGGACTGCAGCCTTGGCTCCAGCCTCATTTCCTGGCAGATCGACATGACCAGGAACCGACAAGAACATCACACTGCCTCCACCAAGAGTGAGCAAGTGACAGTTTTCCTTCACTAAGGGATGGACGGTGTACAGCACACAGAGTTTGAAGGGCGCTGAGTGAGTCTGAGCATCGTCATTCCTAGGCAGGAACCCACATGAACATCACTTCGGCTCCCCCATCCGGGAACAAATGGAGGCAGCCCTAAATTCGTCGAACGATGGGGTGGACTGGATTGGGATCAACTAGACTCTGAAGGGCACTGAGGGAGTCAGAGCAGATCACACAGCGCGTCCGACAGCCCACACGTCATTCACTAAAACGGCTGATAAACCAAACGGCAATCCCAAGCGGAAACGTGACTGGTTAAAAAATGGGTAGTCCGCCAGGAAGTGGAGGGCAGTTAAAACTTGGGAGCAATGTGTACGAAGTGGTGCGGCAGTACCACTTAGCAAATGACGATGGCTTAAAAGGCAGTGCCAAATACGCAGCCGAGTTAAAATAATCTCCTCCTGGCGGAGGGCCTAGAGGAGGTCGTCAAAGGCACTGGGACAGGCTGAATGGGCCGAAGATTATTCCCGTGAAGGGACGACCATTCGCGATGCCAAAGAGACACCACCTCCCGAAAGACGGCAAAGCAGAGATCATCGGAGGGAACATAGCAAATAGTGGGCTGAGGTACAAGGACTGCAGCCTTGGCTCCAGCCTCATTTCCTGGAAGATTGACGTGACCAGGAACCGACAAGAACATCACACTGCCTCCACCAAGAGTGAGCAAGTGACAGTTTTCCTGGACCCGCTTCACTAAGGGATGGACGGTGTACAGCGCACAGAGTTTGAAGGGCACTGAGTGAGTGAGCATCGTCATTCCTAGGCATACCAATATGGTCAGGAACCCACATGAACATCACTACGGCTCCCCCATCCGGGAACAAATGGAGGCAGTCCTGGATCCGTCGAACGATGGGGTGGACTGGATTGGGATCATCTAGACTCTGAAGGGCACTGAGGGAGTCAGAGCAGATCACACAGCGAGTGAGGTGGTGCCTCCGCACGTAGTGAACAGCCCGACAAAGCAAAAAGCTCTGCTGCAAAAATTGTGCACTGGTCGAGAAGCCAGTATTGAAATTTATCAGCCCCAACGACAAAAGCACAGTCAATACTTTGGGCGGACTTGGAACCATCAGTGTACAAAGATATGCTATTGTCAAGTTGTGAGTGACGTTCGAGAAATTTGCAGCGATAGGTCAACTCAGGAGTCAAATCCTTCGGGAACGAGATGAGGTCAAAAACACACAAACCTGTATCTGAAACCGAGGTGGTGAAGGGCTCTCCTCCATTCGGAAAGCGACAGGAAGTGTGAACTGCAGCTGGTGAAGCAGGTGACGAAAGCAGACGCCCGGAGGCCGCAGAGAAGAAAGTACATCTCGTACAGACGTTCAAGAATGTCAAAGTGTCAAAGGTTGGGTAGCCTGGCATGGAAGACAGCCGAACACATGCCTATTGAGTAGGAGGTCGCACCGTTATGACGGTGGTAGTTCACTGGCTTCTGCGTAGAGACTCAACAGGGCTAGTACAGAAGGCACCAGTGGCGAGACGGATCCCCAAATGATGTATTATATTTAACAATTTGTCCATTTTATTTGGACTGTTGAGATCCGTGGCCGTGGATAATGATATTTCACTGCAAAAATACAGCAACTAGCCACTTTTTAAGTGGCTGGTTGCTGTATTTTTACAGTGAAATATTATATTTAGACGGCGTAAGAGAGACAGCCGTGCAGAAGAGTAGACAATGCATCTATAATCCAACTTGGAGCAGACAAGACATCGATAGAGGCAGAGGACAGTCCAGTCAGCTCCCCAAGAGGTACCACTCAATACACGAAGGACATTTAGGGACCAGGTGCAGCGTGCAGCCAGGTAGGACACTTAGGGAAACCAACAGAGCTTCCTATCGAACTTCGTTGCATCCACGAACGGGAGAGCATTTTGGCCCAGTCGCAAGGACGGTGGAAGAAACACCTTGTAGCACCAGAAGTGGACGTAAACGGATTTGGTAGCAGAAAAGCGGAAACCATTTGTGACACTCCACTAATAGCGGTGGCCCAGACAACGCTGAAGACACGTCCGCTGGAAGCTGCAATAAACAGCAAAGTCGTCCACGAAGAGAGAGCCGGAAATGCCAGCTGGAAGGCAGTCCACAATGCGGTTGATGGCTATGGCGAAAAGGATGACACTCAGTATGGAGCCCTGAGGCACTCCGTTCTCCTGTGAAAAGGTGTGGGATAAGGAGGAACCCACACGTACCCGGAAAACTCTGTCTGTAAAAATTCACGAATGAAAGTGGGAAGACGACCGTGAAGGCCCCATATGTGCATAGTACGTAGAATGCCTGTCCGCCAACAAGTATCATAGGCTTTCTACAAATCGAACACAATGGCCACTGTTTGTCGTTTCTGCAAAAAATTATTCATGATGAACGTCGATAGGGCGACGAGATGATTAACAGCTGAGCGGCGCTTTCGGAACCCACACTGAGCGTTAGTGAGAAGCTGGTGTGACTCCAGCCACCACACCAATCGATCATTGATCGTGTGTTCCGTCACCTTACAAACGCTGCTGGTAAGGGAAATTGGACGATAGCTGGAAGGAAGAGATTTATCTTTACGAGGCTTAGGAAAGGGAACAATAATAGCTTCACGCCAAAGCGTGTGAAATACACAGACAGTCCAAATACGGTTGTAGGTAATGAGGAGGAAGCGTTTTCCCTACGGAGGGAGGTTCTGCAGCGTGACGACGTGGATTGTATCGGGCCCAGGAGTAGAAGACCTGGATGAGGAGAGAGCACGTTCAAGCTCCCTCATAGTAAAAGGAGTATTGTAGCATTCTCGATTCGAGAGAAATATTCCACAAGCCGCCTCCGCGTTTACGAGGAAGGAAGGCAGGATGGTAGCGGGTGGAGCTTGAAACCTCCTCAAAGTACCGGCCCAAAGCGTTGGAAACATCTACAGGGTCGACTATGACGTTTCCCACCACAGTCAGAGTGGGGGGAAAGCCGGCGCAGGCCACCCCAAACGAGAGAGGACGGAGGAAACAGTTGAACGAGCTGGTGAAGGAAACCCAGCACGTTGTCTTGCTTTCCTTAATAGAGAGGCGGCACTGCGCACGTACTTGCTTGTAGCGGATGCAGTTTGTTAACGTAGGATGACTGAAATACGCGAAGCGTACGTCGCTGGGCACGAATCGCATTGCCGCACTCAACAGTCCACCTAGGGACCGGGATCCGACGGCGAGAAGTAGTAATACGAGGGACAGAGGATTCGGCAGCCGAGAGAATAACGTCCACGAGGTGTTCGACCTGATCAACACAGCTGGGAAACGGCCGTTCATCAAAGACTGCCAAGGAGGAATATAGGCTCCAGTCAGCAAGAGAGAATTTCCAATGAGCGGGCCACTGTGGTGGGGTATGATCGTACAGGCGAGTCACACAAGGGAAGTGGTCACTCGAGCAAGTATCGGAAAGAGCACACCACTCGAGACGGCGGGCGAGCTTGGCAGAGCAGATCGAGAGGTCTTGTGTTAAGGCGCACAAGATTAAGATGATTAAGAAGATCCGCCCAAAGAGAACCTCTCGGGCACGCAACAGGCGAGCCCCAAAGGGGATGATGAGCATTGGTGTTACCGAGAAGCAGAAAGGGTGGAGGAAGCTGAGCAACGAGCTGCATCAGGTCTGTCCTAGTGACAGCAGAAGACGAAGGGATGTAAATGGTGCAGAGGGTAAAGGTAAATTCTGGAAGGAAAACACGGGCAGCAACTGCCCTCAGGTGGGTGTGCAATTGGATAGGACGATGGCAAACATCTTGTAGAAGTAGCATGACCCCACCATGAGCAGTAATCCCTGCCCTAAGGGGGAGGTCCGTCCTTAGCGAAGTAAAATGCGAGAGAGCAAAATGGTCTTGAGGACATAGGTTGGTTTCTTGGATACAGATTACAAGCGGACATTGGGATCGCAGGAGCAGCTGGAGGTCCACTTTATTAGATCGAAGCCACGGACTTCCATTGTAAAAGGGTCATAAAATTTAGGAACACCGGAGAATGAAGAAGAAACACTCACCTCGACGGCCGCTTAGGGCGAGTCGTCGAGGGAGGACGGCCACTGGAATCTACAGGTGGAGGATCTTTGTCCATCAACTCAGCGGCATCAATGGAGCTTCCCCCGCGTCGGTCAGTTGAAAGGGACCGACGAGTCGAAGACGGCCGACGAGTCAGAGAGGGGGAAGCCTGTTTGCCATTGGATGATTGTTTTGGCTTTTGGCGATTGGCAGGAGAGCCAGACGCCTGCGAACTCGAGATATGCAAGAGATCTTCCCGTGAATATTGCTATTTGAATTGACAGTTCGCTGGCTGCGTTGCAACCGTCTTCGTCAGTGAGGGCGAAGAACAGGTAGCAGCTGGGCAAGCGCGATTTTTTTGGGTTGGGTTTATGGGCGCTCAACTGCTGAGGTCATTAGCGCCCAGTCACTGTTGGTAGAGCACATGGAATCTGGGAAAATTCAAGGGGATGGGGGGACACCAGAAGGACCGTACAAGGATGCAGATAAAATAAGTAAAAAGGTTAAATGTCTTTGGACAAGCCAGTTAAAGTTATAAAACGCAGAATATGGGCAGCTGCTCGAGCGTCATCAGCTAAAACATCCGGTAAAGTAGATGGCAGGGACAGGATAACACGAAATTGACTAAAACGGGGACACGACAATAAAACATGGCGCACTTTAATGCCTGTCCACAAGGGCACTGCGGGGCTGGGTCACCGGAGAGCAGGTAGCGGTGGCTAAACCGGCAATGCCCAATCCGCAACCTGGTCAGAAGGACACCCTCGCGCCGAGATGGTCGGGAGGATGTTGTCCAAGCAGTTGGGAGCGGTTTTACTGCCCGGAGCTTGTTTCCTTGGGGGGGATGACCAAGCATCCCACCACAACGACACAAGCCTCTTACATACATCCCCACGAACGTCAGATGACGGGACACAATGGGAGGCTGGCCGAGGCAGGAGGACTGCAGCCTTGGCTGCAGCATCCGCAGCCTCATTCCCAGGCACACCTACATGTCCGGGAACCCACAGAAAGCTGACAGGAGAACCATTATCAGCGAAAGAATGGAGGGACTGCTGTATCCGTTGAATCAAGGGATGGACCGGATAGGGAGCTCCAAGGCTCTGAAGAGCACTGAGTGAGTCAGAGCAGAGTACATACGATGAATGGCGGTGGCGGCGGGCATACTGAACGGCCTGATGGAGAGCAAAAAGCTCGGCCATAAAGCTGGAACATTGGTCGAGGAGCCGGTATTTAAAGGTGGCGGCCCCGACGACAAAGGCACAGCCGACACCATCGTCAGTTTTGGAGCCATCGGTGTAAATAAAGGTGTGCCTGGCAAGTCGAGCACGAAGTTCGACAAACCGTGAGCAATACACTGCAGCCGGAGTACCCTCCTTCGGGAGTGAGCTGAGGTCGAGATAAATATGAACCGGAGCCTGGAGCCAAGGTGGTGTCGGGCTCTCACCCTCTCTGAAGGTGGTAGGGAGTGCAAAATCCAATTGTCGAAGCAAGCGACGGAAGCGGACTCCGGGGGGCAGCAGGGCAGACACATACAACCCGTACTGACGATCGAGAGAATCGGTGAAGAAGGACTTTTAAGAGGGGTGGTCGGGCATAGACAACAGCCGGCAGGCATACCGACACAGCAGTACGTCGCGCCGGTAGGTCAATGGTAACTCGGCAGCTTCAGCATAAAGACTCTCGACAGGACTAGTGTAGAACGCTCCGGTCGCAAGACGTATCCCCCGATGGTGGATGGAGTTGAGCCGGCGTAAGAGGGATGGCCGAGCGGACGAGTAGACGAAGCTCCCATAATCCAGCTTCGATCGGACTATGGACCGATACAAGGGAAGCAGGACAGTGCGATCCGCTCCCCAAGATGAACAAGAACTCTGAGGACATTAAGGGAACGTGTACAACGGGCCGCCAAATAAGTGAAATGTGGAGACCAACACAGTTTCCTGTCCAACGTGAGCCCTAGAAACTTAGTTGTGTCCACGAATGGGAGAACAACGGGACCGAGATGTAAGGATGGCGGAAGGAACGCTTTATATCGCCAAAAGTTGATAGAAACTGTCTTCTCTTCAGAGAACCGGAAGCCATTTGCTACGCTCCATGAGTAGAGGCTGTCGAGACAACGCTGAAGGCAGCGCTCCAGGAAGCATGTTCTCTGGGCACTGCAGTAGATTGCGAAGTCATCGACAAAGAGAGAGCCTGAGACATTAGGTGGAATGCAATCCATAATTGGATTGATCGCGATGGCAAAAAGGGCTACGCTCAAGACGGAGCCCTGAGGCACTCCGTTCTCCTGGAGGAAGACGTCGGACAATACGGAACCCACACGTACCCTAAACGTTCGATCCGTTAAAAAGGAATCAATAAAAAGGGGCAGGCGACCGCGTAGGCCCCACCTGTGGATAGTGCGGAGGATACCTCCTCTCCAACAGGTATCATAAGCCTTCTCCAAATCGAAGAACACGGCTACCGTTTGGCGCCTTCGCAAAAAGTTGTTCATGATGAATGTCGACAAGGTCACAAGGTGGTCAACAGCGGAGCGGCGGCGACGAAAGCCGCATTGAACATTGGTAAATAGTCGTCGAGATTCAAGAATCCAGACTAACCGAGCATTAACCATGCGCTCCATCACCTTACAGACACAGCTTGTAAGAGAAATGGGGCGGTAACTAGAAGGAAGGTGTCTATCCTTCCCAGGTTTGGGTATAGGAACAACGGCGTCACGCCAACGCATGGGGACTTTACCTTCGGTCCAGACGCGATTGTAGGTACGAAGAAGGAAGCTTTTGCCCGCTGGAGAAAGGTGTGCCAGCATCTGAACGTGAATGGCATCTGGCCCTGGAGCAGAGGACCGGGACAGTGCAAGCGCACGGTCGAGTTCCCGCATAGTAAAGGGGGCATTATAAGTTTCCAGATTCAGCGAGTGGAAGGAAGGTCGCCGAGCCTCTTCTGCCTCTTTCCTGGGAAGGAAGGCAGAATGGTAATGGGCGGAGCTTGAAACCTCCGCGAAAAAGCGGCCAAAGGCGTTGGAGACAGCCACAGGATCAACAAGGACCTCATTACCTGAGGTCAGGCCAGGTACCGAGGAGTGGGCCTTAATGCACGACAGCCGGCGCAGGCCACCCCAAACGACGGAAGAGGGAGTAAAACTGTTAAAGGAGCTGGTGAAAGAGGCCCAACAAGCTTTTTGCTGTCTTTGATGACTCTACGGCATTGCGCTCGGAGTCGTTTGTATTCAATACAATTCGCCAACGTAAGATGGCGGCGAAAGGTGCGTAAAGCACGTCGTCGAGCACGGATAGCGTCCCTATAAGCCTCGTTCCACCAGGGGACGGAAACGCGACGTGAAGAAGAAGAAGAAGAAGAAGAAGAAGAAGAAGAAGAAGAAGTAGTAGTAGTAGTACGAGGAATGGAACGTTCGGCAACATTGATGATAACAGCCGTGAGGCATTCGACCTGACTGCCACAACTAGGAAAATCGTGGTCCGGAAAGGTCGCCAGGGAGGAGTTAAGTCCCCAGTCAGCTTTCGATACTTTTTTTTTTTGTAGTTTTAGGGCGCACAACTTCAATGGTCATTAGCGCCCAGACTACGTTAGGAATGCACCGCGAGTCACAAGTTTAAAACAGCAACGAAACGGAAAACACGATAAAAGACAGACTGACAGGCATAGGATTAAAAAAGGAAAACAGCAGAATCAAATGTCCTTTGAGAGGGTTGTCAAATTGATAAATTGAAGAAATGAAGAACGCGAGCAGCTGCTCGTGGGTCATCCGCTAAAATGGCTTCTACAGTACATGGCAGGCCAAGATCAAGACGCAGGGTGTTAAAATCCGGACAGACCGTTAAAATGTGGCGGACCGTCAGCAATTGCCCACATGGGCAGAATGGCGCCGGCGCAGCCGTCAGCAGATGGCGATGGCTGAACCGGCAGTGACCAATTCGTAACCGGGCCAAAACGACCTCCTCCCGCCGAGAAGGGCGTGAGGAGGACGTCCAAGCCACGGGAAGAGGTTTCAGGGCCCTAAGTTTGTTGTCTGTAAGTGCAGCCCGATCGGCATGCCACTGAGATAAAATGCGCCGACAAATTACCCTGCTACAATCTGACGAAGGGACACAACAACAAGCTGTCCGAGGCTGGAGGACCGCAGCCTTGGCCGCGGCATCTGCAGCTTCGTTCCCAGGGATACCGACATGGCCAGGAACCCACATAAAGCTAACCGGAGAACCGACGTCCACCAGCTGCTGAAGAGAGCGTTGGATCCCGTGCACGAAAGGGTGAACCGGGTACGGATCACCGAGGCTCTGGATAGCGCTCAGGGAATCGGAGCAGATGACATATGCAGAATGTCGGTGGCGGCAGATGTAAAGGACAGCCTGGTAGAGGGCAAAGAGCTCAGCTGTGAAGACCGAACAAAGGCCATGGAGCCGGTATTTGAAACTTTGTGCCCCGACAATAAAAGGACACCCGACCCCATCAGTGGTCTTAGAGCCATCTGTATAAATGAAGGTCATATTAATGAACTTCGAACGAAGTTCGATAAAACGGGAGTGGTAGACTGAACCGGGGGTAACCTCCTTCGGGAGCGAGCAGAGGTCAAGGTGGACGCGAACCTGAGCCTGGAGCCAAGGTGGCGTGTGGCTCTCGCCCACTCGAAAGGTTGCAGGGAGTGAAAAATTAAGGTGTTGGAGGCGACGAAAGCGAACTCCAGGGGGTATCAGGGCAGAGACATACAACCCGTATTGACTGTCGAGAGAGTCATCAAAAAAGGAACGATAAGACGGGTGGTCGTGCATTTCCAGTAGCCGACAGGCATACCGACAAAGCAGTATATCGCGCCGGTAGGTGAGTGGCAACTCACCAGCGTCAGCATGAAGACTCTCGACGGGACTAGTATAAAACGCTCCGATCGCAAGTCGTAAACCCCGATGTTGTATGGAGTTGAGGCGGCGTAAGATGGATGGCCGTGCAACGGAGTATACGAAGCTCCCATAATCCAGCTTGGAGCGGACGATCGACCGATATAGGCGAAGTAGGACGGTTCGATCCGCTCCCCACGACATACCACTGGGAACACGGAGCACATTTAGAGAACGGGTACAACGGGCAGCCAAATGTGACACATGTGGAGACCAACTAAGATTCCTGTCAAATGTAAGACCTAAAAATTTTGTTGTCTCCACGAATGGGAGAGCAACGGGACCAAGTCGTAAGGACGGTGGGAGAAACTCTTTGTAGCGCCAGAAGTTAATACAAACCGTCTTCTCGGCAGAAAAACGGAAGCCATTGGCGACACTCCAGGAGTAAAGACGGTCAAGAGAACGCTGAAGACAGCGCTCCAGGAAACACGTACGCTGCGCACTGCAATAGATGGTAAAATCGTCCACGAAAAGGCAGCCTGATACATCAGCTGGGAGGCAATCCATTATTGGATTGATCGCTATGGCGAAGAGAGCGACGCTCAAAACTGAGCCCTGTGGCACCCCATTCTCCTGGCGAAAGGTGTCTGACAGGACAGAACCCACACGTACCCTGAACTGTCGATCCATTAAAAAGGAATGAATAAAAAGAGGGAGGCGTCCGCGAAGGCCCCATGTATGCATGGTGCGGAGAATGCCCGCCCTCCAACAGGTGTCGTAAGCCTTCTCCAAATCAAAGAACACAGCCGCGGTCGGGCGCTTCCGCAAGAAGTTATTCATAATGAAGGTCGACAAGGTAACCAGATGGTCAACAGCAGAGCGGCGCCTACGAAATCCACATTGTACATTGGTAAGTAGGCGTCGAGACTCGAGCAGCCAAACCAATCGAGAGTTAACCATTCGCTCCATCACTTTACAGACACAGCTGGTAAGCGAGATGGGTCGATAACTGGAGGGCAAGTGCTTGTCATTCCCCGGCGTAGGAATCGGGACAACAATAGACTCGCGCCAGCATGTGGGAACATGTCCCTCAATCCAGATGCGATTGTAAGTACGAAGAAGAAAACCTTTACCCGCAGGAGAAAGGTTCTTCAGCATCTGAATATGAATATAATCAGGCCCTGGAGCGGAGGACCGTGATCGGCCAAGTGCGTTTTCGAGTTCCCGCATGGTGAATGGGGCATTATAACTTTCACGATTCGAGGAGCGGAAGTTAGGTGGCCTAGCCTCCTCTGCCTGTTTGCGGGGGAGGAAGGCAGGGTTGTAATGAGCGGAGCTCGAAACCTCTGCGAAAAAGCGGCCGAAGGCATTGGAGACAGCCTCAGGGGCCACAAGGACGTCATTCGCGACCGTCAAGCCAGAAACTGGTGAGTGGACCGTAGTGCCAGATAGCCGGCGCAGGCTACCCCAGACAACAGGAGGAGGAGTAAAACTGTTGAAGGTGCTTGTGAAAGCAGCCCAGCTGGCTTTCTTGCTTTCTTTAGTAATAAGACGACACTGTGCACGTAATCGTTTATAATTGATACAATTCGCCACCGTAGGGTGGCGGTGAAAGGTGCGTAAAGCACGTCGACGAGCACGTAAAGCGTCTCTACATGCTGCGGTCCACCAGGGGACCGGTACGCGGCGTGGAGAAGAAGTGGTGTGACGGATGGAATATTCAGCAGCAGTGAGAATGACTTCCGTGAGGTGTGCGACCTGACTATCGCAGCTTGTGAAGGTTTGATCCTGAAAGGTCGCCCCGGAAGAGAAGAGCCCCCAGTCTGCTTGGGAGATGTTCCAACTAACTGAGCACGGAGAGGGGGTATGATGCAGGAGATGGATCACACACGGGAAGAGGTCACTCGAATATGTATCAGAAAGTGCATACCACTCGAACCGGCGTGCAAGTTGGGGAGTACATATAGAGAGGTCTAAATGGGAATAGGTGTGAGATGTGTCCGAAAGAAAATTAGGGGCGCCAGTATTGAGGCAGACAAGATTGAGCTGGTTGAAAAGGTCTGCTAACAGGGAGCCCCTCAGGCAGGATGCTGGAGAGCCCCAAAGGGGATGGTGGGCATTGAAGTCTCCAGTTAACAAAAATGGTGCAGGTAGCTGAGCAATAAGTTGCATCATGTCTGCCCTGGTAACGGCAGACGACGATGGAGTGTAAACGGTACAAATGTAAAATGTAAAAGTGGGAAGAGTAATGCGGATGGCAACTGCATGCAGGCCGGTGTGCAACGTGATGGGATCGTAGTAAATATCATCCCGGACCAGCAACATAACCCCTCCATGAGCTGGGATACCTACCACAGGGGGTAGGTCAAAACGCACAGAGGTGTAGTGTGCCAAGGCAATTTGATCGCATGGGCGTAGCTTCGTTTCCTGGAGGGCTACGACGAGCGGACGGTGCAAGCGGAGCAGCAACTGCAAGTCCTCTCGGTTGGAGCGAATGCTGCGAATATTCCAGTGAATAAGTGCCATCGTAAGAAAAAGAGAAAGATGAAAGAAGGGGTCACCTCGAAGGCCGCTGACGGCATGGTTTCGAGCGAGCACTGCCGCCGCTATCAGTAGGCGGACAGTCATCGTCCATTGGGTCTATAGGTTCATCGGCCATCTTGGGAAGATGGCCGGGAGGGAGAGCTTCCTCCGCCGGTGAACGGCCAGATGTTCGGCTACCAGCGGTGCGGCCAGGCGAAACGGAGGACGGCCTGGGGCGGCAACCGCTGGGTGGCGCAGGAGAAGAAATGCGCCGTGGCGGAGAAGGAGAACTGTGCTTCCTATGAGCCTTCTTGGAAGGTCGTTTGGTGGAAGTACCGGTCGAAGGCTGGGAGGTCGAAGTACGTAGGAAGTCTGCACGGGACGGTTCCTTCTTGAAGGCCCGTGCATCTGACTTCTGGGTCTTCGTATTAGTAGAAGCTGATGAAGGGGCTGGTGTCTGTGCGGTGATGGGAGGAAGAGGAGACTTCGACCGCGCGATCTTAGCACTGGCCGAACGGACGACCGTGGTGCTGAAGGTCAGTTCGCATGTCTGGGTTGCCACCTCCCTGGTAGTCCGAGGAGAGGCGAGGACAGTACTGTATTTCCCCGCTGGGAGCAGCGTGGGCTTCCTACTAGCCAATAGCTTGCGAGCAGCCGAGGTGGATACTTTCTCTTTGACCCGAATTTCCTGGATACAGCGTTCTTCCTTATTGACAGGACAGTCGCGGGAGGATGCGGCATGGTCACCCTGACAGTTCACACAACGAGGAGACGGAGGTGGACAGTCACCCTCATGGGCATCCCTGCCACAATTGACACATTTAGCCGCATTGGAACAAGACTGGCGAGTGTGATTGAAACGCTGACACTGGTAGCAGCGCGTAGGTGTCGGGACATAGGGGCGAACAGAAATGACCTCGTAGCCCGCCTTGATGCGCGATGGCAGCTGAACACTATCGAAGGTCAAGAAAAGTGTCCGCGTCGGTACAAGGTCATTGTTGACCTTTTTCATGACCCTATGGACAGCCGTCACGCCCTGCTCAGCGAGGAAAGATTGAATCTCCTCGTCAGTCAAGCCGTCGAGGGATCTAGTATAGACCACACCACGAGACGAATTCAAAGTTCGGTGAGCCTCCACCCGGACAGGGAACGTGTAAAGGAGTGTGGCCCGAAGCAGTTTTTGTGCCTGAAAGGCGCTCTCAGTTTCGAGTAATAAGGTACCGTTACGCAACCTGGTACAAGATTTGACAGATCCGGCTATGGCATCGACACCCTTCTGGATAACGAAAGGGTTGACGGAGGAAAAATCCTTTCCGTCCTCAGATCGAGAAACGACGAGGAACTGTGGGGCAGGCGGTAGTACTTTTTTCACTGGTAGCTGGTCAAGTTTCCGTTTTTGGGCAGAAGTCGAGAGAGATGAAGTGAAATCCATTGCGGAGGAATCCCCCATGATTAGCAGCGTCTCCGATGGCGCGTTCCTTCCTTGTGGGGACCCTCTCAGAGGGCACTCCCGCCTTAGGTGAATG